>NC_134857.1:113277392-113577392 GCF_049852395.1 Peromyscus maniculatus bairdii
GGATCTTATTAAGAACTGTACATAACTATGACCCAATTTTGTAGTATTTATTAGTTGTCTGTGGTTTATTTGTGCATTTTTAAAAAACATTCTAGATTTATTTTATTTTAGGTATAGGAGTGTTTTGCCTGCATATATGTCTGTGCACCATCTGTGTGCCTGGTCCCTGAAGATGTTGGAAGAAGGCATCAGATTCTGTGTAACTGGAGTTATGGATATTTCTAAGCCACCATATTTTCAGTCAGTGCTGGGAACTGAACCCAGGTACTCTGAAAGGACAGCAAATATTCTTAACCAGTGAGCCTTCTCTTTAACCCTGACTCTCTTTCTTAAGTGACATATGTAAGCTACCCAAAAGCAAAAATGGGGCCTCCTGGGTCTATACTGGGTCTGACCATAGACTCGTTTATTACAAATGTCCATGGTTGCTTGGTGGGTAAAACTGGAGTTCCACCTTTTGGTTTTTCGAGTGCTGGGATTAAAGGCGTGCGCCACCACTGCCTGGCTGGAGTTCCATCTTTATATTTGTCTTTCTTTTTGAATTCTTCCTGCTCATTCCAAAGATATTTTTTTACCCCAACTTCCTGATCATGTTCAAGTCCCCACTTCATCTTCTTGATTATGCCTACATTAGAAAATTAAACCAATGTCTCTGAAAAATTTGGATTAATATTAATGGTTACAATTAATTTCTCTATAAAAGCAAAGAAAAATAATTACTTGGGATGTCTGAAAGTCTCTTGGGACAGCCCAAATTTGAATTTTGGAACTAGGATTAGAGATGGCTGTGAACTACGATGTGGAAGCTGGGAATTGTATCTGGGAATCCCTGGAAGAGCAGCTAGTGCTCTTAACCACCAAGCCATTTCTCCAGGCCCCAAATTTGAATTTTGGGACAGTAGGTAAGAAGTGTTAAGGAAGTGATGTCTCTTCCACTTTTTATTTTATTTTATTTTTGTGTGTATAAGTGTTTGCCTGAAGGTATGTATGTGTACCACATTCATGCCTGATCAGAGAGGGCATCAGGTTCCCTGGAACTGGAGTTACAGATGGTTGTAAGTTGCCATGTGGGTGCTGGGAACAGAACCCTGATCCTCTGCAAGAACAATTAGTGCTTTTTAACTACTGAGACATCTAAAAAAAACCCTGAAATTAATCTTCAGCTTTGTTTCAATCCTATGTGATCTATGGGACTCACAATGTGATGTATCTGATTATAAATCTGCATGGTTTTTCTGGAAAAAATTCCCACAACCTATTATTTAATGTTTAACATAATATTTTCTATAGTGATATAATCAGGCATTGAAGGTTTTTTTCAAGAAATGTTACTCACTGAATCATCTGGTTATTTCAGAAATAAATCTAAATAGAAAATCACCTTCTACAGTATAAAAAAGACATGCCTTAATTTAACCACCCCTACAGACAAACCCTTGTTGTATAAAAGTGCTATATTAAAAAGAAAGAGAAACAGCAATGATTCCTGATGGTCACCTATGTGACTGAAGAAACTTCACATACGCTGACTCATCTACTCTTCATATTTCAAAGAGGAGGCATGCTTTTTGTATTCACTTTGTGTATGGGGAGTCAGAAGTACAGAGAGTTATTAAGAAACTTGACACAGGACACCCCCACAAGAACTAGAAGATGCAAGATATTTTACCTCAAATTTACATAATGCTCCGGTCCTCATTCTAGGCCCCTCTATAAAATGTGGTTCTTCTAAAATTAATCCCTTTAAAGGACAACCATAAATAGAAGCGTAATAAAGATACAGACCAAAAATAACTGCTTACATCAAATTGTCATAGGCAGTTCTTATAATCTCAAAGCTATAATTGTCATTCTTTGAAAAGATGTTTCTATACCCGACTAAACTGAGGACTAATTTAAAAATAATTTGATGTGGTTAACATGCAAGAGAGGTAAAGAGAGAACTTGTATTCGACACTTTGAAAGATTTGTTCAGTTTGGTAGACTTTGCTGCACCCTGTCCTAGGCCACTGACCTACATCTCTACTGACTGTAGCAGCAAGTGAATCAGACACAAGCCAGCAGATTGTCGCCTTCTGTGCTTAGCCTTCTCATTGTAGAGTCAAAGTACAGCTGTGGCCCCCATGGCTCTGTGTTAGCCTTTTCTCTCTCTCCACAGTGTTGGGGTTTGAAGAGGACTGCGTGTTTGGTATTAGTTTGCAGACAGGGAACATTCCCTTATTATGGAGTGTTTCCTTTCTGTTGCGGTAAGTACCCCGGAATGACCATCTCATTGTGCACTGCTCATCCTCTGTCTCCTTCTCCTTCCTTTCTACTTGCTTCTTCCCCCTGTGTTTGGCCAGCCCCATCACTCTCTCTGCATAAACAGTGAGACGTGATCAATGGCTAAGGATATTGTAACTCTTGAAATCACTTGCCAAATTGTCTACCCAAAGTACTTTCTCAGTTTTTACTGAATCCAATAATGGCTCTCTGGCCTTACTATTTCTTCTTATCGTGGTTAGCAATTATTCATTATAGTTTAAAATAATAGTAAATGATTTCTCATTAATAGAAATTATTTCCTTTGAGGGAAGGTTCCTTTTTAAGGTTTCCATCTAAAAAAATATGTATGTGATATGAAAGTTGAAGGGGCACTGTGTGGGTGGAGGGAGGCGTAGGGAGATGGAGGCGGGAACCAGAGAGGAATGGAGGGATGAGACACCCATATGCTTTTATGGGAAACTACATTCAGCAAAACATACACACATATGAAAGACATGAAGGCAGAAAGAGGGCTATTTGGGGTGAGGAAGAGGATGGGGGAGGGGGAAGAGGGGACAGAAAAAGGTAAGGCGTGAACGGAAGCAAAAATATTGTGTTACACATGTATGAAAATGTCACAATGAAGCCCATTACCTTATGTGCTAACAATCGTAATAAAAAAGAAAAAATGATTTTACACCTTTTAGACTATTGGGGAAGTATACACATACATCTTTCTTCTCTTTTTAGAGACAGACTACCCATCAGTTTTTTTCTCCACCGTATCTGCCCAAGATACATGATGCAAGTTGCTGTACCTGTCATATAATCTCCTGTTTGCTTTCCCCTCAAGAAATCACACAGCTGCCTCAATTGAGGAAAAGAAATTTCCCTGCGCTAGTTTACTTCAAAAAAAGTTTTTAAAACTTTTTCTTCTTTTCTTTTTTTAACCACAAGCTTAATTTGCATCTGGAGGTTCCTATTTTTGACTCTCAGTGTTACCCAATAGATACCACAACGTAACTGCTCCTATCCACACTCACGGGGAGAACCCCTGAGGTCCTTATTAGAATAGTAACGCTAACCCCCAAAGGTCTTGCATTCTTTTTTGCAGAATCCATCGATAATTAGTATTACCCCCTCCCCCATGCATCCTCCTTCCCTCTGGTGAAGGAGTATGGACAAATGTGAAGCATTTCTGAAAACTTAGTACGTTACATAGTTGAGGATTTTTAAATTTTTGCCAATATACAACTTACTTATTGTTTGTTTGAAACAGGGCTCACTTTATAGCTCTGCCTGGCCTGAACTTGATATGTAGATCAGGCTGGCCTTGAACTCACAGAGATCTACCTTGCTTCTGCCTCCTCAGTGCTGGGATTAAAGGCATGTACTAGCACAACCAACATACCTTACCTATTAAACAGTTACGTGAGGTGTGGGGTTTTGTGTGTGTGTGTGTGTGTGTGTGTGTGTGTGTGTGTGTGTGTGTGATAGAGTCTCACTTTGTAGCTCATACTGCTTGGGAACTCCTGACCTCTAATCTCACTATTCTGAGTGCTGGGACTTCAGGCCCATGCTCATTCCTTGTGAGGTTTTTCACTTTGGGAAAACATTTTACATTTTATTTGTTTAGTTTTAAAAATATTTTTATTTTTACTTGTGTGTATGTGTATATGTGAATGCATGCCACATGTGTCTATGTTCCAGAAGAGGCCAAAAGAGGACATTGGATCCTCTAGAGGTGGAGTTACAGGTGGTCACAACACCTGACATAGTTGCCAGGAACTGAACTCAGGTCCTTTGGAAGAGCAGAAACACTCTTAACTGCTGAGTCATCTCTCTAACCCTAAACATTTTAGTTCTAAAACCTCAAACTTACAGCCAAATGACAATACATACAATGACTACTTATAAATGTTTCATTTATGACAATTACTATCATTTAGATTGACTGGCTTTGTCTTTTATTACAATATGCTTTCTTTCTCAATTCATTGACAGTAATCTCAAGTATTCTAGAACTTTACTGGTCTTTAAACACCACATATATCATCAAATATTAATGCCTATTATATATAATATATATAGCATAGGTATTTAATATGCATAACTACAATACTGTGATTGTTTTTAGAAACTGTAGCGATATAGTATCTATAGTCCACATCAAATGATTGCAGTCCGGAGTTCCAGTAAGGCTCGTGCATTGTTTTTAGTTTTCTTTAATCTAGAACCGTTTTCTCACTTTTGCTTTTTTATTCCTGACATATGTTTTGAAGTCTCTAGGCTCTAACTTATTCTTCTTAATTTTTTCAGATGGAAGATGCGCACTGGGGATTGGACGAGGGCTTTCTCCACACTGGTCAAGTGGCTTTCATTTGTGCACTTTTATCCCCCATGCTTCCACACTATCCTTTTATTTCCCTGGAAAGTCTCTTCATCTTTTATTTGGAGTTGGATTTTGGAACACTTTTTATTTCATATTTAAATTTTCTCTTCCTTTTGTGCACTCAACTTTTTCCTTTCTAGAGAAGCTTGCATATTTCCTTGAGATAAATAACTGTCTTCAAGACAGCTGGAGGGATGGATCAACAGGTAAAGGCTCCTGTTACTCTTGCAGAGGATGAAAGGCTGGTTCTCAGTATGCTCATGGCTGTTCACAAACCACCTGTAACTCCAGCCCCAGGAGGTCGGATGCCCTCTTCTGGTCTCTGCAGTCACTTTACTCATAATGTACATGCAGACGAAACACTCATGCATTTCAAGTAAAGATAAATAAAGCGTTTAAAAATTATAATTGGCTTGTTTCTTGTGGTCATTTCTCTGAGCCTAGTGCTTTGCTTCACTGTGATAGATTTCTCTCAATGATAACATTGATTTCATAAGCATGTTCCAAGGTGAGACTCCAGCCTCTGTCAGTGGTAAGACCTGTCTCTCATCACTCCAAGTTTCTTTTGTTTAGGTAGGTTTTAACTGAAGTTCCCATTTTCCAAGTGCTCTGCACTTTTGAAATTTTTAAAATGATTTTTAAAGTTATTTTATGTGTTTGGGTATTTTGCTTGCATGTAGGATTGTGTACCATCTGGGTATCTGTTGTCTGAAAAGACCAGAAGAGGACACCAGATTATATGGAACTGGAATTATAGGTGGTTGAGAGCTGTCGTGTGGATGCTGGGAATTGAACCTGGCTCCTTTGCAAGAGCAGCAAGTGGTCTTAACCACTGAGCCATCTTTCCAGAAAAGAGGTGTATTTTTTTAAAGTCAACTATGTGTCCTTGAATTTGTGATGGAAAATGCATTTTACTATATTCTTGGTTCAATATTCATGGATCCGATTAGCTTGGTTGACACAAACCTTGGATTTGAGGTTTAAAAGAAGTAAAATCTGGGGCTAGAGAGATGGCGTCTCAGTTAAGAGTGCTGGCTGCTCTTGCAGAGGACCCAGGTTTGGTTACCAGTATTCATGTGGCAGTTCACAACCATCTGCACCTTCAGGTTCGGGGATCTGATGCCTTCTTCTGGCTTCTGTGGGCACCAGGCATACACGCAGCACATACAGACACATAAAATAAAAATAAATAAGTATTTTAAAAACTTTTAAAAAGAAGTAAAAAGAGCATAACATAGTTCAGTCAATATACATGTTGAAAATTTCTCTTATGAAACGCCATCACAGTTACTTCAAGACAATGGAGTCAAGGGTTGGCTCGTTGGATAGAAAGTTTGAGCTGGGGGACCTGAGAGATAGTAAACGTACTCCCTCAGTTTTCATATGTAGATCCTGAGAGTATAAATCACCTGAGGCCACAACTAGTTGGTAACAGAGAAAATTTAAGGGATTCTGCATCCTGATTCTTAACTTAGCTTTAGTCTTTTGCTTTCCCTGAACGCCAATTTAATATTTTTCTCAAAGAAATATTCAGACATCTAAGAGAAGGCATGGTGAAGGTCTTGAAAATGTGTGATAGCAAAGAGGTAAGAGGACCAGTTAACAACCTGAGGGACAGCAGTAGCCTCTAGTTGATGTAAAGCGACAGTCATAGATAGGCATGTGGTATGTCTTTGTACTCCCAGTGCTGAGGATGCTGAAGCAGGAATTGCTCCAGTTCAAGGCCACAATGCAGTACATAGCAAGACTCTGTGCACCTTTGGTCTCTCCTGCAAAGGGTAGACTTGCCACAGATCTGGTATTTCTTGAGTTACAGCTCTTTGCCTACCGTGGTTCTAGCGAGTTCACATAACACACCAACTTGTCTTTGCAGTACCACTAAATGTGATAGATAATCACTGTTCTCATTTTACCAATGAAAACAAGGAAGCACAGGCTTGAAGTAGCTTTTCTGAATGTTTATGTAATTGATCAGTTATTTTTGTGGTGATAATGTTCAAACTCAAGTCCTCACAATCTGCCAGTAAGCCACACCCCAGCCTCTAAATTCATTCAAAGTGTCAGAGTGGGATGAAAACTGAAGTGTTATGTTTTCAGGGTTACAGACAAATCTTTTATAGATTTGCTTATCTTTATTTTATCTGTATGGGTGTTTTGCCTGCATGTTTGTATACATACCACATACATGCCTAGTGATCATAGAAGTTGGAAGAGGGTATCAGAGCCTCTGGAACTGGATTGACAGACAGTTGAGAATTGCTATGTGGGTCTGCAAAATCACCCTGGGTCCCCTGGAAGAACAACAAGTGTTCTTAGCCTCTGAACCATCTTTGCAATCTTTGCCCATCTCTTGATCTTAAGACTATCAAACTCGCTGGGTGGCACACACCTTTAATCCCAGCACTTGGGAGGCAGAGCCAGGTGGATCTCTGTGAGTTTGAGTCCATCCTTGTCTACAAAGTGAGATCCAGGACAGGCTCCAAAGCTATACAGAGAAACCCTGTCTCAAAAAACAAACAAACAAACAAAACCCAAACAAAAACAAAAACAAAAAAAGACTATCAAACACAAATGCCAGTCTTTCAGGAAAATGAAAAATAAGGCAGAGATAGGTTTCAATGGTTTCCTTAATGGTAAGTAGTTGTGGTGGTTTGAATAAAATAGACCCCATAGGTCCATAGGGAGTGGCACTATTAGGAGGTGTGGCCTTGTTGGAGTGGGTGTGGTTTTGTTGGAGGAAGTGTGTCACTGTGGGGGTGGGCTTTGAGGTCTCAGAAGCCCAAGCAAGGTCTAATGGCTCACAGTGTTTCTTTCTGCTGCTTGCTAATCTGGATTTAGAATTCTCAGCTCTTTCTCTAGCACCATGTCTGCCTGCATGCCCATATGCTTCCTGCCGTAACAATAATGGACTAAACCTCTGAACTATAAACCAGCCCCTGTGGTGGTATTGTGTTCCCCAAAATATTGTGTACTCTAATAAATTTATCTGGGGTCAGAGAACAGACAGCCACTAGATACAAAGGCTAGAAAATGGTGGCACTCACACCTTTAATCCTAGCATTCCAGAGATAGAAATCCCTCTGGATCTCTGTGAGTTCAAGGCCACATTGGAAATAGCCAAGCATGGTGACACGCCTTTAATCCCAGAAAGCCAGCCTTTAATCCCAGGGAGTGGTGGTAGAAAGCAAAAAGATATATAAGGCGTGAGGACCAGAAACTAGAAGATTTTGGCTGGTTAAGCATTCAGGCTTTTGAGCAGTAATTCAGCTGAGACCCATTCCGGATGAGGACTCAGAGGCCTCCAGTCTGGGGAGACAAGACCAGACAAGGATCCGGCGAGGTGAGATAGCTGTGGCTTGTTCTGTCTCTCTGATCTACCAGCATGGACCCCAATAACTCGCCTCAGGTTTGATTTTATTAATAAGAACTTTTAAGATTCCTGCTACAAGCCCCAATTAAATGTTTTCTTTTATAAGAGTTGCTGTGGTCATGGTGTCTCTTCACAGTAATAGAAACCCTAACTAAGACACCTGTCAATGAAGGGATACTGGTCACCTTAACTCTTTTGTGCTTCAAACCAGAAATTTTCCAGTATTATCCCACACAGGTGATACATTCTAAGAAGACAGCCACTCCTGGTGAGAATAGCTCCTGACATTTTACTTACAGTGCCATCAGTTCGTCCTTATCTCCTTTTCCTGCCAATGTGAACTCTAAAGATAGCTTCCTGTAGGTTAGATCATCCACAATAAAGGACTGTTGCTCTATGCAGATAAAAACCACTGCTAGAGACCAGATATTTATAGCCAATATTCTCTTCCAGCAATAGAAAACAACATTAAGGGACTGGAGAGATGGCTCAGTGGTTAAGAGCACTGGCTGCTTTTTCAGAGGGCCTGGGTTCAATTCTCAGCAGCCACATGGCAGCTCACAACTGTATGTAACTCCAGTTCCAGGGGATCTGACAACTCCACACCAATGCACATAAAATAAATAAGTTTTTTTTTTTAAAGAAAGAAAACAGCATTAAATTAAGCCTTTCATCCCTTATCTATGATGCATTTAGTCTTGTTTTCATTAAAGTGAAACACTGTCTACATAACTATTGCTATAAAGTAATTTAAAAGGTCATTAAAATAGACCCAAATATAATCCATAACCAAGTGGATAATAGAAAGCTGAATTTTTGGCCAAGAGTATGAACTAAGTTACCAGTCAGGCATGGCCTAACCTTGGGATAAAATTTGGCTGATGTTCAAAGTCCATCATATTTCAGACACTTATGTCTGTTCTTAGAAAGAGTTTTGCAACAATATGAGACCTAGAGGAGATGTATGCTTCATGCTCCAAAGGGCATATCTGTAGACATGGCTACAGGAGTCATTTGGGTGGTGGATCCAGAGAAAAAAACAGTACCTATTGCTCTGGATGCTTCCGATGTGAGGACACAGGGGACAGAGAGGCGTTTACTGTGCTTGAGTCTGTGTGTGAAGCAAGACTGAGGGACATGGAAGGCATAGAAGGATCAAGGCAGAGGAAGAGGTGAGAGAAGATGGCAAAGACACAGCAGGGCTGTTTGTGAAGCTAGATGGCCAGCCACAAGGCATGAGGTCACTGCACTCTAACTTTAGAATGTTTTCAGTACCCCAACCGAAACCTGATGCCTGTTGGCAATCCTTGTCCGCACTGCTCCCTCAGCTGCCCCGACTGTGACAAGCTCTCATCAGCTCTTTCTCTGGGGATCAGACTAGGATGGGCACACCAGCACATTGTACACAATAATGGGATACTTGGTTTTTCTTATTTGCTACTTGTATCCAATGTAATGTTTTTAAGGCTCATGCAGTTTGTGCTATATAGTACAATCTCTTTTCTTGTTCTTCTGTTTTGTTTCTGTTTTTAGCAAGGTCTTAGGTAACCCAGGATGACCTTGAGCTACTGGACTTTTTTATAGGCAAACAACAGCATGTTCATCTCATTTCTTTTTATTGGTAAGTATACTCTTATATGGATATGCACTATGCTTTATATCCATTAACTGATAGGCATTTGAGTTGTTTCCACTTTGATTCATATGAATGATGCTACAGGGAACACTGGTGTACACATTTTTTCTGTGTACATATCTCATTCTTTGTAAGTACATAGGCGTTGCTGAGTCATATAGTAATTCCACTTGAACATTGAACAACTAATTACCTTTCCAATTTGTATTCCCTTGATCTCCTTTTGTTGTCTTATTGCTCTAGCTAGAACTTCAAGTACTATATTGAATAAATATAGAGAGAGTGGACAGCCTTGTCTCATTCCTGATTTTAGTGGAATCGCTTTGAGTTTCTCTCCATTTAATTTGATGGTGGCTGTTGGCTTGCTGTAAATTGCCTTTATTATGTTTAGAAATGTTCCTTGTATTCCTGATCTCTCTAAGACCTTTATCATGAAGGGGTGTTGGATTTTTGTCAAAGGCTTTTTCAGCATCTAATGAGAAGATCATGTGATTTTTTTCTTTCAGTTTGTTTATATGGTGTATTACATTGACAGTTTTTTCGTATGTTGAACCATCCTTGCATCCCTGGGATGAAACCTACTTGGTCATGGTGGATAATTTTTTTGATATATTCTTGGATTTGGTTTGCCAATATTTTGTTGAGTATTTTTAAATCAAGAACAACTAAATACCTCATGGTTTTCCAAAATGGTGTAGTACATGAAAGTTGTCTGCTTTGTTGTTACACATTTGTTCATAGTAGCCTCTTAAAATGCTTTTGATTTCTCAAAGGTTGGTAGTTATGACCTCTCTTTTGTTCTCTATTTCTTTTTTTAAAGAAAGTTTTGCTAGTTTTACTGATCTTTCTAGTCTCAGTTATATTTGTTTCTATTCAGTTTTGGACTTCATTTGCTCCTTTGGTTTCCAGTTTCCTCTTCTTCCTCCTCTTCCTCCCCACCACTTTGTCTTTTTATCTCCTGTAGCCCAGGCTGGCATCAAACTCAGTATGCAGTTGAGGATGATCCAGAATGCCTTCATCTCCTGACTTTACCTCCCAAGTGCTGGGATTATAGGTGTGCACTATCACATCCATTCTTTTTTTGTTTTTCTTCTAGTTTTAAACAAACAAACAAACAAACAAACAAACAAACAAACAAACAAACAAAAAACAACTCAGGGAAGAGAGGGCAAAAAGGTAAGTGCCAGAGGAACGGGAAGTCTGCTGTGAGATCAAGTCTTCCAGAAACAACAGAGAAGCTGCGTCTATTATACCTCAACAATACTGCTACCTAAACAGAACCTGACTAATGACAATACCAACCGACAAGCTATTGTGAAATGGGAAAATCTCATGGGACCCCCACCCCAGATTACAGGCCATTAAAGACTGGCAAGAGAGGGAGAATTAGTCATCTGCATTGATAAGGCCCCTAATCTGCTAGTCAATTCCAAGTGGTCACCCCCCAAATCAGATACATATAAGCAACACATAAATGGATTCCCAAGGTTGTAATTATCTATCTATGCATCTATCTATCTATCTATCTATCTATCTATCTATCTATCTATCTATCTATCTATCCATCTATCTATATTAACAATAAAAATCCCCCAGGAATTTGAGAGGAAGCCAGGGGAGGGTTTATAGAAGGAGTAGGGAGAGGAAAGTGAAGGGGGGGATTATTCTATTTTAATTAAAAATGAATCAAAAGATTTTATTTTATACTTTTTTGAGACACTGTGTATTGTTGGCTAGCCTGGAACCAGCTATGTAGACAAGGCTGGCTCAAAGTCATAGAGATCCACCTGTCTCTGCTTCCCAAATGCTGGGATTAAAGGTGTGTACCACTAAACATGATTTTATTTTATAATTAAAAAAATTGTGTGTGTGTGTGTGTGTGTGTGTGTGTGTGTGTGTGTGTGTCTGTGTCTGTGTCTATGTATGTGTCTGAATGTGATTTCATTGCCTAATGAGGCCAAAGAGGGCATTAGATGCCTGGAGCTGGAATTACAGGTAGCTGTGAGCCACTTGATGTGGGTGCTGAGAATCAGTCAGGTCTTAACCACTAAATGTATCTCCAACCCCTTTGTTAACTTTAGGCAGAAGTTTAGTCACTGAATTGATATTTGAGATATTTCCCCTTTTCAAACACAGATGTTAGCAGCTGTGCATTTCTGAGAACTCTGAGTTTCATCTCATAAAGGTAACACTATCAATCAAGCAAATGATCAAGGAAGGTGACTTAGGCACATTTCTACTGGAGAAGTCTTAGTGTCTGTGAACTAAAGCTCTTAGGATTTACCCTAGTGTACTGTTAAGGGACCACCAACAATTGTTTTTAGTTACTAGTTGAATGTTAGTCTTGGGAAGTGTTAACTACCTGGTAATTCTGGCTTTCTCCATAGTCCAGGGCCAGAAATATAACAATTTTGGCCACCACGCATGCATGTGATAAGTATACACACATACAGACAAAACACCCATGCACATAAAGTAAAAATAAATAAAATCTTTTTTTTTTTTTTTTCTGTTGGGGGAAGGTGGGGCTTCTAGACAGGATTTCTTTGTATAGCTTTAGAACTTGCTCTGTAGATCAGACTGGCCTTGAACTCAGAGTTCTGCCTGCCACTGCCTCCTGAGTGCTGAGATTAAAGGTGTGCACTGCCATTGCCTGGCAATAAAATCTTAAAAAAACAAATATAGGAGGAGGAGGAATTCAGGTCTCTGCCCACAAAAATGAAAAGGGGCATGGTGTTTGGTGCATGGACTGAGGGCATCTGCTGCAGCAATCAAGTGTCAGCTTTTCTTAGTGGCAAGTATAGAAAGCACAGTAGTTTATTCCTCATTTTGTAGTGCTTGAGGCTGTATCTCAACATGTGTTAGACCATTGGTTCCTTAATAATCCCTGAAAGGGGAGGGGGGCTTGGGGAGTGAAGCAATTGCCTTGTAAGCATCAAGACCAGAATGTGGATTCTCTAACAGCCACATATAGGCCAAGTGGGGTGGCACAAGTCTGGCTCTAGCACTGAGTGGCCATGGTGGGGAGGTAGAGACAGGAGGATTCTGGGAACTTGCTAGCCAGTTAGTCTAGCTTCAGACTCCATGAAGAAAAACTGTCTTAAAAAATAGGTGGAGAATGATAGAGGGAGATATCTAAATTTTGACCATGGGATTATACATACAGATGTCACATATGTGCATGGGTACACACACACACACACACACACACACACACACACACACACGCACACGCACACGCACACGCACATGCACACGCACACACACGCACACACACATGCAATAGAGCTGTGAATATTACCTGGTTGGTAGAGTGCTTGCCCTTGGCTACATGAGTTAAAGCCAGCCTGGGCAACATGATACCCTGTGTCAAACAAAACAAACATGTCTCTAACTATGTAGCAAGCCCCAAGTCTTTGTAGTTTTTTTAAATCTCTGACTTACTGAACAGGTGGTCTTAGTATGTCAATACAACTTATTATGTCAATTATGCCAGTACTCACCACTTCCTGTTCATTCCAAGGTCTTCAATATAGTAGACCAGCATACGGTCGACAGAGAACAGGAGAAACAGCACAGCTCTGGGACAAGGCAGTGCATGTATACTGTTGTTTTTTCCATATAAATTTGAAATGCTTTGAATGTTTATTATTATTATCATCATCATTATTGTGGTGGTTTGAAAGAAAATGGACCCTATAGGCCCATAGGGAGTGGCACTATTAGAAAGTGTGGCCTTGTTGGAGTAGGTGTAACTTTGTTGGAGGAAGTATGTCATGAGGGGTGGGCTTTGAGATTCTCAAGCTAGGCCCAGTGGCTCATTCTCTTCCTGCTGCCTGCTGATCCAGGGGTACAACTCTCAGCTCCTTCTCCAGCACCATGTCTTGTCTGCATGCTACCATGCTTCCCGCCATAATGATAATGGACTAAACCTCTTATCTGTAAGTGTGCTTCAGTTAAATGTTTTCCTTTCTGAGAAATGTTTCCATTTATAAGAAAATGTTTGCCATGGTCATGGTGTCTCTTCACAACGACAGAAACCCTAACTAAGACAATTATTATTACTATTGTGACAATGTCTCCTTATATAGATTTGGTAGCATGGAACTCACTATGTAGATCAGGTTGGCCTTGAACTTATAGAAACCCATCTGCCTTTGCCTCCTGAGTGCTGAGATTAAAGGCATGTGCCACCACCACTCCCAGTATTTGAATGTTATTGATGGGAATCCAAGAGATCAGTTCTCAGCACATTTATAGCTACATGTATGTGCCACTTTATCAAAGGGTGTGATTGGTTCTTGTAAACATATGTACCTGATACAGACACAGTTTAGGCTCTCATATGGTAACTTCATGGTAATCAACCTTTTTTTTTTTTTTTTTTTGGTTTTTCGAGACAGGGTTTCTCTGTGTAGCTTTGCGCCTTTCCTGGAACTCACTTGGTAGCCCAGGCTGGCCTTGAACTCACAGAGATCCACCTGCCTCTGCCTCCCTAGTTCTGGGATTAAAGGCGTGCGCCACTACCGCCCGGCTTGGTAATCAACCTTTTTATAATGTTAACTATATGATGAGAGCCATGGTGCCTGCTTCTTCTCTGTATTAAGAGTAAGATATTGTACTTCTCCTTTGCAGGGTCATCCATGTGTCCCTCCTAGGGTCTTCCCTGTTAGCTAGCCTCTCTGGAGTTGTGGGTTGCAGTCTGGCCATCCCTTCCCTCACATCTAGTATTTGCTTATGAGTGAGTACATACTATGTTTGTCCTTCTGAGTCTGGGTTATCGCACTTAGGATGATATTTTCTAGTTCCATCCATTTGCCTGCAAATTTTGTGATATCATTGTTTTTTTACTGCTGAGTAGTACTCCATTGTGTATATGTACCACATTTTCTTTATCCATTCTTTAGTTGAGGGGTATAGGTTGTTTCCATGTTCTTGCTATTATAAATAATGCTGCTATGACCATAGTTGAGCATGTGTCCCTGTGGTAAGATTGAGCATTCCTTGGGTATATGCCCAAGAGTGGTATAGCTGGGTCTTGAGGAAGACTTATTCTCAATTTTCTGAGAAACCGCCATACTGATTTCCAAAGTGGCTGTGCATTCCCACCAACAGTGGAGGAGTGTATGAAGTAGATGAGATCTACATGAGCGGACTGGGTGTGTGTGGGGTGGCAGAGGGCGAGGAGTGGGGGATGAGAACATAGAGAAATGGGAGGGTCAAACTGGAACAGGGACAGAGTGGGAGGGCAGGGAGGGAGATACCATGATAGATGAGGACATCATGGGAATAGGAAGAGGTAGGGTGCTGGGGAGGCTCTCAGGAATCCACAAGGATGATCCCATTTTGGACTGTTGGCAGTGGTCCAGAGGGTGCCTGGACTAGTCTACTCTGGTGACAGGTCTAGTGAATAACCTAACTGTCATCATAGAACCTTTGTCCAGTGACTGATGGAGGCAGATACAGAGATCCACGGCCAGGCACCAGGCTGAGCTCCAGGAATCCAATTGATGAGAGAGAGGAGGGATTCTGCAGAGGTCAAGATCACAATGGGAGGACGTGCAGAGATGACTGGCCACATTAGTAGAAGCCCATGAACTGTGGACTGGTGGCCATGGAGCCCCCATGGGACTGGACTAGGCCCTCTGGATATGAAAGATGATTGTTTGGCTCAAACTGTTTGGAGGGCACCCATGTAGGGGGAATCGGGATCCATCCCTGGTGCATGGGCAGGCTTCTGGGAATCCAGTGCCTGTGGTGTGATGTCTTGCGCAGCCTTGGTGCAGTGGGAAGGGGCTTGGACCTGCCTAGGCTCAGTGGGCTGGGCTCTGCTGAATCCCCATGGGAGACTTTGATTTGGGGGATGTGGGGATGTGGGTTGGCTTGGGAGAGAGGGTTGGGGGGTGGGAGGAGAGAGGAGGTGGGGTCTGTGGATAGTATGTGGAGTGAGTAGAAAATTTCTTAATAAAGAAAAATGAAAAAAAAAGAGTATGATATTGCTTCTAATTAACTATCTTAGCTTAGTTTAAATACCTTGTTGTTTTGTTTTTTAAACTGAAAGCCTTTCCTCTAGAATCTGATACAAGACAGTGGTGTCCACTTTCTCCACTCTTTTTCAGTATGGTGCTAGAAGTAATAGCTAGAAGAACATGGTAATAGAGGCAAATATAAGGGCTACAACTAGGCAAGGAAGAAGGCGGAGTATCCTTATTGGCAGGATGATAACTTTCTATGTAAGAGACCCTAAAGATTCCATTGGAAAACGCTGAGAACCATTAAACCAGTCACGACCCTCTGCGGGGTGGTTGAGCCACCTTTTTGTAAGGGCTGCCTAAGGCCATCAGAAAACACAGAAATTTACATTACAATTTATAAAAGTAACAAGATACAGTTATGAAATAGCAATGAAAATAATCTTATGGTTGTGGATCACCACAGCATGAGGAACTGTATTAAAGGCTCACAGCATCCGGAAGGTTGAGAACCACTGGCAGGTTGCAGAATTAACACATACGAAATCAGTAGCCTTCCTAGACACCAAGGACAAACAGACTGAGAAAGAAATCAAGGAAACTATCGCCTTCACAAGAGCTTACAACAAATATCTTGGCATCAACCTAACCAAGGAAGTGAAAAGCCTGTTTTACATAATAAAGAAAGATTCTTTTCAGGTTTGACAGGAGAATGCTGAGCTATATTTCAGGTGGAATATCCTTTAGTAAAGCTGGCCACCCACAGCTGGGATAGGAGATCCAACAACCCAGAAGAACAAAAGAAATTTCTTCCTTTCATATGCTTGTAAAGGGAGAGGATCTTTGACAAGAGCTAAGGCCTCATTACAGGGTGAATAATGTGACTTGGAGCCACTAGGTACTGGTAGCTTAGAAAAGGTACGACAGGATACAAGGGCATGAAGGCGGTCGTTTTGGGCCTGGGCAGTGAGAAGCTGGTCCTATGGTCCCATTCTTCCTGTGTTTGGACAATTCTGACAGTAATAGCTGGGAGCCTGCCTGTTGTACCTGGGGTGGGAGAGAAGCTGTAGACTGAATGGGTAATTCCTTCTACGGCAGAATTATCTGTGATCCGATATTCCAGCCTTTGTTATGATTTGTTTGAGACAGGGTTTCTCTGTGTAGCTCTAGCTGTCCTGGAACTCACTCTGTAGACCAGGCTGGCCCCGAACTCAGAGATCCACCTGCCCCTGACTCCTGAGTGGTGGGATTAAAGGCAAGTGATACCACTGCCCAGCAGCCTCTTTTGCTTACATAAAAAGAAATGGCTTTATGGAACAGGGGTTAGTGGAAGGTGAGGTCCAAGGGATTTATGACATTGTCCTCAGA
This sequence comes from Peromyscus maniculatus bairdii, assembly GCF_049852395.1. Taxonomy (NCBI): domain Eukaryota; kingdom Metazoa; phylum Chordata; class Mammalia; order Rodentia; family Cricetidae; genus Peromyscus; species Peromyscus maniculatus. Next base: position 113,294,375 of record NC_134857.1, read on the forward strand.
TCTGGCTACTTTTTGCTGAATTAGGGTATCAAGGGGAACCAAGGCCAACTCTGTCCCTTTTAATCCTATAGTTGGTTAGTTAGTGATCCTTGAATCAGGGACTGGTGTCTATGATTGTGTATTAAGAAATTGTTATCCTTGTGAGTCTGTGGCATCCTGGATGAATTAACAGCAGTCTAGAAAGGGGCCTATGGAGATGAGAATGAAAATAGTCATTAAAGGAGAAAAAATCTGTATGATCTGAAAGAACAAAAAAACCAAACCAAAGAAAACAAAGCAGACATCAACCTTGACATCGAGATTCCTTCTTGTTCTAGTCGGAGTCAGAAGAGAAAAAAAGACAAGTTCCAGGACAGCCAGGACTGTTACACAGAGAAATCCTGTCTTGAAAAACCTAAAAATAAAATAAAATAAAAAGGGAAAATAAGGCAAATGGGGCAGGATGGCAAAACCTAGCACTCAGAAGCGATTGGATCTATGAGAATTCCAACCCAGCCAGCGATAGTAAGACCTTGTTTCAAGGAAACCAACCAACGGACAAGCGCAAACACAGGGCTGGAGAGCTGGCTCAGTAGTTAAGAGCATTTGCTGCTCTTACAGACAACCTGACTTTAGTTTTCAGAATTCACATGGGACACAACCACCTCTAACTTCAGCTCCAGGGGATCCTATGGCTCTGGCTTTTGTAGATACCCGCACTCATGTATACAAAACAATAACACACACATACACACACACACACTTAAAGAGTTAAAAAAAAAGTGAAACAGAAAACCGATAACAAACAGTGACATGGATGAGGACTATAGAGACCTTGGTACACTGTTGGTGGGAATTTAAACTAATTTAGACACTACTGAGATCATTTTGGAGGGTCTGGAAAAAAAAAACTAGAAGCAGATCTATCTTACAATCCATCTATACCACTCCTGTGTATTTATCTGAAGGACTCTTAGCTGACATACCAAAGAAAGATTTGCATACCAATGTTTACTACAGCACTATGCACAATGGCTAAGTTACAGAACTTAGACGGTGAACAGCAGAGGAAATGAGTAAAGACAACGAGACACATACATGGGAAGTTTGTAAGCCAGAAAGAATGACAAGCTACATCATTTGTGGGGAAATAGATGCAACTGAGACCATCACAGTAAGCAAATTAGGGCAGATGCAGAAAGGCAAATATCCTAGGTGTCTTTCATTTATGGTTGCTGGATTTTATGTAGTTCTGAAAGTGTCTAGTGCAACAAAGGATACAAATAGTGGGGAGAGAAAGCCAGAATAGGGGAGATATACTTAATATAAAATATATACCTATGTGAAATTGAAATCATAACCTAATTTAAAAAATATTAATGTACGTAGTTGTTTATTATTAAGAGAAGTCTTTGCTTTGTAGCCCAGGCTGGCCCCCGGCTTGTGATCCTCCTGCCCTGTGCTGAGATTACAGGTGCATGCCACCATGTCTGGTTTATTTTTGTGTTTCTGAGAAAGGATCTTACTATATATCCCCAGCTGGCCTTGAACTGGTATCAGTCCTCCTGCCTCAGCCTGTCAAGTGCTGGCATTATAGGTGTGAGCTCCCTGGCTGACTTCAAAGCCTCACCTTGATCTTTTATGTAATAAGGCCTCCCTTACAACTGAGGATTGTGTGAGTGTTTGCTGGCTGTAAAGTATGGCTCTCCCAGTCATACACACAAGGACAGAGGAAATGCCAGATTTCACCTATGGGTTCACTGTGAAGCCGATTTTGGTAGGATTCCTGTGACCTTTAAGAGCTCCACTGAAGTGGCAGGGCAGTTCATGTGCCTTTGTTACTCTGTCACTTCAGCCTTTGCATTTCTCACCAGTCTGCAAAAGTTAGAGTTCTGTCCTCCAGCAATTGACTATGACAAGTGGCCATAGGTCTTTTTCATAATGAATTTGGGGATACTTTATTGCATATACTTATTGCAGTAGTGTGCATAGTATATGTTCCTTTAGAAGGGGCCATTCTCCTCTTCAGTAGTTGACACTGTCTCATCTAAATGGTAGAAGATTGAAATTTTTAACTGTAGAGGCTGTCTGTCTTATGCTTTCTAGTCACCGACCTTTGTCTGCAGTCAGCTGCTACGTTACCACTAAAATTCTGTAGTAAGGATGTTACCTCTAAAAATTCCATAGGGTGACCTGCTGGCTGGTAAAGATTTGAAACCTCTGAGTAATCACTTCTACCTTGCTTTGACTAGCAACTGTTACAACCTGGTTACTAACTTTGTGGAATTTATCACCACCATTAACATGGTGGAAATTAGTTTCACTATAGTATCATTCCTTTCTGTCTAGCCTGGCCTTTGGAGAAACATCATGTCTGAAATTCTCAAAGAAACAATGGCTACTCTCTTGCTGTGGAACAATCCTTTTCTACAATATGAATATGTATTACTCTCATTGGTTAATAAAAAGCTGACAGGCTAGAAGTTGATTAGGTAGGAAAACCAAACTGAGAATGATGGGAAGAAGGATGGCCGTGTTAGGGGAGACACCAGCCAGCCACCAAGCAAGCCGGACATGTAAAAATGAGGTAACAAGCCATGAGCCATCTGGCAAAGCATAAATAGAAATATGGGTTAATTTAAATGTAAGAGTTCACTAGTAACAAGCCTGAGCTATCAGCCAAGCATTTATAATTTATATTCAGCCTCTGAGTCAGTGATTTGGGACTGGGCAGTCAGGACAGGAAACATCTGTTTACACTCAGTGCCTACACCACTACAATTTTACCTGATGCTGCGGCTTGAACCAAGGGCTTTGGGAATACTGGGCAAGCATTCCAACCAAGCCATTATCTCCAGCCCATGCAACATTTATTTATTTATTTATTTATTAGTTTGTTTGTTTGTTTTGAGACAGGGTGTCTCAGTGTAGCCTTAGCTGTCCTAGAACTCACTTTGTAGAGCAGGCTGGCCTCAAACTCATAGAGATCTGTCTGTTTCTGCCTCCTGAGTGCTGGGATTAAAGGTGTGCTCCACCACTGCCCAGCACAACATTTATTCTTAATTAATTATCTAATTAATTATTTTTAGGATGCTCCACATTGAATCCAGAGTACTCTGCACAAGTGTTCTATCACCTAGCTATATCATTAGTCATTTTTTTTGTGTGTGTGTGCGCTTTGTTTGTTGTAAGACACGCACTCTCATATAGCCTAGGCTGCTGGCCTTGAACTTGTGATGTAATGAAGAATAACTTTAAACTTCTGATCCTTTTGACTCTGTCTCCTGAGTGCATGAATTACAGTCTCTGCACCAGTATGCTAGATTTATTTGGTGCTTGGGATCAAACCCAGGGCATTGTATATTCTAGATAAGGTTTCTACCAAGATCTCCCCTTGTTTTTGAGACAGGGTCTTGCTCTACAGCCCAGGATGGTCTGAATTCATAGCAGTCCTCTTGTCTTAGCCTCTTGAGTAGTGAAATTATGGAGAATTTTATTCTTTTTTTTTTTTTTTAGTAGAAGCATTGTATTCTATGTCCTCTGAAAACACATTTAAGTTTTCTCTCTCACTTTAGCCTTCCCAGTTCCGCCTCACACTGCACAGGCATTCCAGCACATCCACCTTCACTACTCTAGGGCCTGGGGTCTAGGTTATGACTGAAGCTAAGCTTTAGTGAGGCATCTCAGATCTGAATTAGGACTGGCTTCGACTCTGAAGACAGGAGAAGGGAGTTAGGGAAGACTAAAGATTGAAGGTCTGAGAAATGGAAAGAAAATGCAGAGAGCTTGATGGCATGGACTAGAAGAGAAAATTCTCAAGGGACACTATCTGTATCCTTAAATTGGAAATTCAAAAAAAGAAAAGAAAAGAAAAGAAAAGAAAAACAATGCCAAGAAGCATGCACTGCAGGTCTGTGCTGACCTCTTTGTAACTTTCAGTAGGGAGGTAAGGACAGGGGCCAGACAGTGTATTTTTACTGGTTTTTCTCCTTCTCTTCCTCTTCCGTGTGTGTCTTTCTGAATCTCTCTTGTGTGAATGTATTTCAGTGTCTCTCTGTCTCTTTCTCTGTCCCATCCTCCTTGTGTCTTTCAGTATCTTTTTCTCTCTCTGTCTCTGTGTCTCTCTGAGGTTCTGTGTTTCTGTCTCTTTCTGTCTCTCTGTGAGTGGGTGTATTACAAGGTATTTAAATGTATCTCAGACTGGCATGGAACTAGTGACCGTCTTGCTCTAGCCTCCAAAGTGCTGCGATTACAGGTATGGACTGTGTATACTACTAGACCAGACATCACAATGAATTAATGAATCAAACAGGAGGATGCAAAATACTCAGGGTGATTCACTGAGAAGAAAAGTAGGTGTGTTATTGTTGAGGGTTAATAGAGGAGTGTCATCCCCCCCCCCCCCGTGGATATTCAAGTTCTAAGCCTTCAAATTAGTCACCCCAAAAGCTTTCTTCTCTATCTCCAGCTAGTTCAGACGACTTCCTGGGAAGTTAGCTCTTCAATCCATTAACAGGAGTCTCAGCTGCTTTCAGGATGCAGTCTTTTTTATTTATCTCACTGCTCCCTTACATAAAATGAGACCAGGTTCAACTTGGAGTTTTAATCTTGAGGACTGAATGTGTGTGAGGGCTGGGGATGTCTAGAGCCTGGAAACAGAAGGAAAAAGTGATTAAAATCAACACAAAGCTTGCTTACGTACGTGCAGGAAACTTCTAGGGACACATTGAAATGGAAACAAAGAGATCAAGCTTAAGAAAGGGATAACAGCCTTGATTTCTTTTAATCTGCAAAGGGCAATTTTCTTTACAGTAAAAAGCCTTGGAAAAGAAAATTAGCCAAGTGCACTGGTGTTTCTGCTGGCTGCCAGTTTCCAAGCATCCAGACACATTGTCGCACTGATTTTCTCCTTCATTATAGGCAGGCAGGAGCCTGCAGTTCCCTGCTGAAGCAGAAGGGATCCGGGCAGATGCATATCATAGGCAATTGCTGTGTGACTCATGGCTGAGGCTGGGAATCTTGGGAGTTGAAGTGAGGACGAGGTGGGAGGGGTTTCCCTTCCCCAGGCTGGTGTTGGGAGGTGTACTAAAGTGAACTCCTTCACACACCCTGCTTTTAATGAAAGCTTAGTACTTAGCCACTCTCACTTTCATGAGACATCCATGCTTGTAGCTCCCTGCCTTTCCTCACTACCTTTTGTGCTTTTCTGGGCCATTTTTATTTTTCTGAAGCTTCCAGCTTCATATTTTGGCTTATGAGAATATTTAGAGGCAATCTCATCACTCGTAAAGCTATCCTTATTGAGGTGTCTAAACAGCTTTGAGGATTTAACTCTTAGAACTCTGCTCACAACACTGAGAATTATTAGGATTTCTGCTGGTACTCCATTACAGACTAGACTGGACATGTTCAGGGTGGTATGGTCATAGACCTGGTACCCCACTGCAGGTACCCCAAGACAGCATTCCTTTTCTTTCCTTTCTTCCTTCCCCCTTCTCTTTCTTTTTCATCCCTTCTCTTCATTGTGTGTGTGTGTGTGTGTGTGTGTGTGTGTGTCTGTCTGTCTGTCTGTGTGTGTGTGTGTCTGTGTGTTTCAAGACAGGATTTCTCTGTATATCTCTGGCTGTCTTGGAACTCCTTCTGTAGACCAGGCTGGCCTTGAACTTAGAGATCCCCTGCCTCTGCCTCCCAAATGCTGCGATTAAAGGCATGTGCCACCACCACCCTCCTCTGTTCCTTCAATTGTGCGATTTTTTGCTCTGCTAGTTTGCTTTTCTCATGAGGCTATTGTGAGATTTAATAACACATAAGGAAGTATTTTATGTTTCATCAAGTCCTATGGTATTGTTCTGTGATTATAACAGTAACCTCTGTGATAATTTGGAATGAGGATCAAGGATGACATCATTGAAGGGAACATAGCAATGTCTTGCATGTTTCTTTGTGTCTGCTCTGTATAGGAAACAGGAGTAGAAACAGTGAATCTGTACTGTTTGGCTTAACTGTCAGCAGTAGCTATACTTCTGTATCATTTCCAATAGTGTCAAGGGCTCTCTATGTATACACACTGCTATGTGGAAATAGCATATATTCTGGGGATTATTAGACATAAACTTTATTGGGTCCTTCAAACTGTATTTTTTACAGTCATTTTGGAATCTAGGTGTAGCCCTTCTTGGTCTCTTTAGTTTCCCTGACAATCTTCAGCATCCCTTTTCTCAAAGAGTGGTTGGATCTCTTTTTCAGAAGTCAAGAGTAGCCTGAGACTTTCCAGAGCTTCTGAGACCATAGTAGCCATAGACTGTAGAGACAGAAGTATAGCTTTTCATGTTACTAAGCATTTCATGAATGACTTTTCTTATGCTATTTGTGTGTGTGTCTGTGCATGTTCATGTGTTCCCATGTGTACATGCATGTGTGCTGTGTGTGTGTGTGTGTGTGTGTGTGTGTGTGTGTGTGTGTGTGTAGGGCACAGAACAGAGGACAACCTCAGCTGTCATTCCTTAAGCAGCATCCACCTCTTTGTTTTTTGAGATGAGGCCTTTCACTAACCTGGAACTTGCTGAGCAGGCTAGGCTGGCTGGCTGGTGAGCGGAGAGGTCTGTATATCTCCACCTTCCCAGCACTGGGGTTACAGGGGCACAGGATTACAGTTGGCCTTTTTCAACATGTCTGTTCTGAGGACCTAACTCAGGTCCCCATGACTGCACAATTAGCACCTGATTAACTTAGTCATCCCCCCAATCTTTCACACGTTCTTCACCATTCTGTACTAAATGTTAGTTAACAATGCTTGATGTGATACAGATACAAAGCCAGTCTACCTCATACCTAATTGGATACATGCTGAGATTCCCAGAATGGACATTTGAGTGATCTCTGTTAGGTTTGCATCTCAGGATGACAGGGAAAGTTGACACATATTTTCCAGTGTCTTAATTTGGGTTACTATTGCTGTGATGAAACACCGTCATCAAAAGCAAGTTGAGGAGGGAAGAGTTTGTTTGGCTTACACTTCCACATTGTAGTCCATCACTGACGGAAGTCAGGACAGGAACTCAAACAGGGCAGGAACCTGGAGGCAGGAGCTGATGCAGAAGCCATGGAGTGGGAGCTGCTTACTGGCTTGCTCCTCATGGCTTGTTTGGACTGCTTTCTTATAGAACCCAGGACCACCAGCCCAGGGATGGTCTGGCCCACAATGGGATGGCCCCGCCCATCTGCCACTAATTAAGAAAATGCCTACAGGCTTACTTATAGCCTAGTGTTATGGAGGCATTTTCTCAGTTGAGGTTCCCTCCTTTCACAACTCCAGCTTGTGTCAACTTGACATAAAATTAGCCCGCACACCAGATGAACACTACTCTACCGCAATGCTCTTAACACAAAATCTATTCAGAACTGAGATGCCTGCTTTTTGCTGCAGGGCCATTACCTTTACTTGGGTACTAATAAGATTTAAATTTCTTATATTAAAAAAAAAACAGAGTAGACTTTTCTCTCCTGAGCTTGTAGGTTGACAGAGTGGTCCACCCTTTCCTCATATTCCCCTCTTTACATCCTATCCCTAACACACTACAAGTATCACATCCTGTGTGTGCTTCCTTCACTGGAATCAATAGGATGCACAACTTTCTGGGACTAAGCCCCCCACGACCAGTGTTGGCTCCCAGCGGGGACAACTGAAACTCAGAGGAAGGTCTATGCCATGCTTGGGGAATGCTGTATATTTGTGACTAACAAGACTACCAGCCTCCTCCCGCATTATCCTTTCTTCCCATTGTCAACTGTCCCCGCTAGTAATGTGGCTTAGTGGTAGAGCACTGCTGTGCAGCCATAGACTTAGAATTGAAACGTCTCCTCCTGCGGGGAGGAGGTACACTCATGATACTCAGGGAAACAAAGGTCACAAGTTTGGGAAAGCTGAAGCTTGTAAGGTGTACAATCCCCCTCTCCCCAAAGTTATAGAAGCAGGGAACAAATGTTGGGGGTGGGAGTGGGGACTCTCTAACTTGCTGAGCTGCCAGGAAGAGACACTCTGAACCTGTAGAGCTCCCCACAAGTCCTTTAGAGAGCTCCAGGGATGACTTTTCCAAGTCATCATCTGTGCTGGGGTGAGCTTTCCAGTGATGCCTTTGCGTCATCACTACTCCCGTAAGTAACCAGGGAAATCATTGGTTCACCAAGCTGTACCTTTTTTTAAAGATTTATTTATTTATAATGTATACAGTGTTCTATTTGCATGTGTCCTTGCGGGCCAGAAGAGGGCACCAGATCTCATTACAGGTGCTTGTGAGCCACCATGTGGTTGCTGGGAATTGAACTCAGGACCTCTGGAAGAATAGCTAGTGCTCTTAACCACTGAGCGATTTCTCCAGCCCCCAAGCTGTACTTTGATGAGATAGTTTCTTTGGTCTGTTATTGGTGCCCTAGCTGGGGTAAAATAGATGTTTGCTCCTATCTCCCAGGAAGACTCTCACATATGACTCATTTGCTTGAGGCCCTGAGTTCAATGGCCAGTACCACAAAAAGAACATAAGACAAAAGCCAATTATCTCTGCCATTACCACATTGTGTTATGTCTGAGTGTGTGCTTCTGGCCCCATATCACATGGTCTACTGTGTTTTCTCTGTGGAGGTCAGAGTGTCCTTTAGAAGAGCTGCTTTTGGCTCAAAACCAAAGATGAAAAGAAAAGCTCTGCCCCCCCCCTTCTCCAACTAGGACAGGACCATCACACTTCCCAAGGGACACTCTTATCCAGCCCCAAGTACAGATTAACACAGCATTTTATTATTTAATCACTTCATGCTTAGTGTTATGTATAATAGCACATTGTGTGTGTGTGTGGGAAGCATCCAAAAGCATTGAACATCACAAACGGCAGGCAATTTCACTAAACTGGAACCTAGGCATGTTTCTCTTGATTATGAAGCAAGATTTTGTGCAAGGGGTTTTAGTTTCATTGCTGAAGTGATGTTGCAAGACCATCAACCTTTAAATAACACTCCAGTCACCATTTAAACCTAGTTCAGGACGAGTGGATGCTTAAAATGAAGCACAAAGGTCAAGTCTGTTTCTGGGAGAGTGGCTGCAGATGCTAATTTAGATTTATGGAGAAAGACAATGGGCCATGGAGACCATGGAAGCGCAGTAGAGCAGCTGGGAGGCCACTGGGCTCTGGGAAAACACTTGCTAAGGAAGTTGTACACTTCCCTTTCATCTGCTCTGAATCTGCCAATTGTCACTTATAGCAGAGAACTCATCATTTGCTATTCTTCCCATTTTACTCCTTTATGTTTTTGATGCTTATTTCAAGTAAAACTTGAAAATGATTGTGTGGTGGTATTGTGTTCCCCAAAATGTTGTGCACCCTAATAAACTTATCTGGGGTCAGAGAACAGAACAGCCACTAGATATAGAGGCCATAAAATGGTGGCACACATGCCTTTAATCCTAGCATTCCAGAGGCAGAGATCTGCCTGGATCTCTGAGTTCAAGGCCACACTGGAAACAGCTAGGCATGGTGACACATGCCTTTAATCCTAGGGAGTAATGGCAGAAAGCAGAAAGATATATAAGGCATGAAGACCAGAAACTAGAAGCTTTTAGCTGGTTAAGCTTTTAGGCTTTTGAGCAGTAGTTCAGCTGAGATTCATTCTGGATGAGGACTGAGAGGCTTCCAGTCTGAGGAAACAGGATCAGCTGAGGAATTGGCAAAGTGGGGTGGCTGTGGCTTGTTCTGCTTCTCTGATCTTCCAGCATTCACCCCAATATCTGGCACCGGGTTTATTTTCATTAATGAAACCTTTTAGAGATTCGTGCTACATCAATTCAATGGACAGTGTTCTTTCTAATAGGGACAAACCCTTAAAGTATGAACTCCCTTCTGCTTTGGAGAAGCAGATGTAAAGAAGGTGTCTTCTTTTTTAGAGCTATGACAGAGCAGGTTGGAGTTTTTTCTGCATACTTTGGTTGAGGCTACTTTTGCACTGAGTCCAACTGACAATTGTGGATGGGAGTAGGAAAGGCAGATGTAGTGTGCTTGGCTTCAAAGCATCACAAGAACCTTATTCATGGTGTAAACTTGAGTTTTCCATAGCTCCCTGGGCCCAGTGCCATTCTTAACTTCTTTTGTTAGTTAATCTCTGTGCTCCCCTATCCTCCTCCCATTTCTTCTTCTATTTTATCGGCATTAGAGTACTCCTTTGAAATCACTCAAAGTCGTATTTTCTAGCTAGTTGGGTTTAAGATATGCCAACTTATTGATAGCAAAGACTGTTAGCCAATGAAAAACCATCAATGGTCCACAGGAAACTGAAGCGATTGACTATTCACAAGCCTGGTTTTCATGGAGGAGGCTAAGCTGTGCTTTTAAGTGTTGATTCCCTTCAAAACTCATTTAATTGTTATTGGAACAGTATGAAGAGAACTTTTAAGTAGTGATTAGTCTATGAGGACTTCTCCCTCATGTATGGATTAATGCCATTATTGCATTAATTGAAGAGCTGACTTCTGTACAAAAGAGAACATTTGGACTAACTCTGACTCACTCTCTCTCTCTCTCTCTCTCTCTCTCTCTCTCTCTCTCTCTCTCTCTCTCCCTTTCCTTCCCTTCCTCTCTCCCTCCCCATCTCTCTGGTTGGGGGTTTCTACCCTCTACCATATCAGATGCAACCTCCTCAATCTTAAACTTCCCAGGTTATGGATCTGTGAGTCAATGAGTTCTGTTTATTATAAACCAACTAGTCAAGTATTCTTTTAGAGTAGTCAAAAATGAATCATAGCAGTCAATGTCCTAGAGATAGCATGGCAAGAAAAGGGATATGCTGCCAGCTTTTCCAGAAACCCTGGAAAGGAAGGGAGTGTTCTGGGTTATTCTAGATCATCTATTATCACAGACTCATTGCAGCCCAGCCAGACCTCCATTTACTTTAAAATTATTTTATTTTTAAGCATTTTTTATTAAATTTTATTTGTTTTAGTGTGTGTGTGTGTGTGTGTGTGTGTGTGTGTGTGTGTGTGTATGTGCGCACGTATGAACATATGATGCACATACCATAGCTCATGAGTGGAGGTCAGAGGACTACTTGAAGTTGGTTCTTGCCCTTCACTCTTTAGGTTCTGGGGATGAACTCAGGTCATCAGGTTTGGTGGTAAGTGCCTTTACCTCCTGAACTATCTTGCCTTGCCTCCCTTAAGAAAAAATGTTTTGGTCTCTTACATTTTGTAAGAGTGTGTTTTATACATTTCTCTATCTCTACTTAAGCACAGTTTTCTTGTTAATCAGCTACACAGAATAACGTACCACAGGACCAACAAAGTGTGGCCTGGCTTATACTTGTCTGACTGAAGACTAGTGATGCTCTAGGGCTTATCAATAGACTATCTGCACAAATTGTCCTGACTCAGGGGATTTGTTGATTTCCATGCTGCAAATACCCCCACCATGGCTGATTTAAGCCAGTAAAGTGAGGCTTGCCTAATGAGATGTTTGGAGGGGTTACACACAGACGAACCTCTCTTAGCACACCACTCAATGTTTATTGGGTAATTCAAGCACAGCCTGGGCCATGCGCAGCAGAGTACTCGTGTCTCTTGTCACTACTGCTGTGATCATTAATGTGTCTTCTGTTCTTTTTCCCTTCTGTATGTTTGCATGTACATGTGTATCCAGCCATCCACCACCGAAAGCTCTAAAGAGCCTAGCATTTGCCAGTTCCATGAAAATATGTATACATTGAGTGATTGCAAGTTAACAGTTTCACATTTGGTTTGCAAGATTCCTGAATCTGAAACAATATGCTTCCTTAAGCTGCTAGAAACTTCTCCAGCATATACAAGTCCTAAGAACTGTTTTCCAGAGCATCTGAATTTTCTGTAGTATTTTATTTACAAACATTGAAAAGACAGAGTGTGATTTTTTGAGTCTGTAAGAGGATACTTTTCTCTTGAGTAATAGTTTATGAATATTTTCTGTGCTTTTCTCTTGTCTTTTATTTTTCTTGAGTAACTTAATCGCTCAATTTCCAAAAAATATTTTCAGTAACAATTTTACTTACAACTCACCTTCAATTCTTTAGAAAGCTTTGTGATAAAGTCTTGTTCTTGGAATTTATATGTTTAGAATTTGATTGTTATTCTGGCTATTTTGGGGAGTTGCCCAGAATGGAACCCAGGGCTTCGTGCATACTGGTCATGTAATGTATCATGAGCTATACTTGTAAGCCTGTTATTCTGGCTCTTAATGATTGCATCACTTAGTAACTATAGACAAATTCCAAATCAAGGATAATAAGTACCTTTGAGGATAGCTGCAAGATGTCAAAGCATGTGGCAAACTGCACAAGCAGAAAGCATGCCCACAAAACTGGAAGAGCAAGGCCACAGACTGAGTACTCGATTTAGGGAGGTCAGTGCTCCTCTCTTACTCTTAAATGACTTGCACTGCAGAATGAACCTGACCTAAACCAGTTATAGAGTAGGTAAGCAAGTTGGAGCTTGCAGGAAGCCTGTCATGTCCAGTAGGTCCCTCGGAGTTAGAAACAGAACGACAACAGAAAACTGTAGGTGCTTCAGTTCTTTGTGGCTAAATAGATGGGTTTGGTGGTGGAATGGTGTTGCTACAGGTCATCACAGCAGACAAACAGCTGGGAATGAAGGTCAGAATGAGCAGGACAAGCTGCATCTTGCTGATATCTCTGGCCCTCCTTGCCTTGGCAGCTATGTTCTTCTGAGCACATGGGCTGCTTGCTAGTTTGACTCCCCTCTCACTGCTCATGCAGACTTCCTTGAGGCCAGCACTAATCAAGACAAAGAAAGGATTCTGGGAAATGTAGTTCCAGCTTACCTAAGCCGCTAAGGCTGACAGCCACCAGTGAGAAGGAAGACTGACAACCTTCCTATGTTGCATCTTTTTACCAAGAAGAACTGTCAGGCCATTGACTCTTCACAAGTGACCACCAGTGGCCTTGTCCTCTTACAAGACCATTTTCCCTATGTGTGACAACTTACTTATGTACAGCATGTACTGTTAAAGGTATATTCATTTTCCTGTCAAAGCAAAAATAGTAATAGTTCTGAAGCCATGATTGTTACATGCTTTTAAGGATCTTGTATTTAAAAATCTTTAGTTTCTCCAGCAGTAGAAAGCTGTGGATTCTGGAAGAAAGATGGCAATGGACACTACTAGCCTTTGACTGCTGAATTCATTGAGGCCACGCAAACACATGAACTGTTGGGACAGAAACAAGTCTTTTGCCATGTTAGGATGACTGCCCTATTCTGTGGCTGAAGGTCACTGAAGCCCTGCAAGCTCTCTGAAGTTTATCCTCTATCAGCTTACCTTTTGCTTAGACTCTATGTCTTCTTCTCCTCTAGAGGGGAAGGAAACATAGTGGGCGTTGGACACCTGCTACTTTTCCGCACTTCTGGGCAAGAAAAACTATTTTCATTTCTTTTAAAATTTTTATTTAAAAGTTCCTCCTTACTTTCAATGTGTGTGTGTGTGTGTGTGTGTGTGTGTGTGTGTGTGTGTGTGTGTGTTTGTGCACATGCGCGCATGCTCATGTGTGGTCCACTGCATTTAATCAGGGTTGCTTGCATGAATATGATTAGGAGATAGTTTACTTGTGTGAGGGCTATTTACCAGTGGCTATTACCCTTGAGGAATATGACTCTCCATCCCTCAGCAACCATTAACTGCCTACAGCTTCTCCAGAAGGCACCAGGCTTTGTGCACCTCTTCCCTACCCATATGGAATGTTGATGGGCCCAGCTGTGTGCAGGTTTGCGTAAGTAGCTATTGCTGCTAAGAATTCATAGGTTCCTCAACCATGCCATGTCCAGAAGAGAGTATTTCATGGTACTCCTTCCTCCCTCCTTGTTCTTACACCCTTTCCATCACTTCTGTGATATCCCTTGAACTTTAGATGGGGTTAGGTAGGTGTCCCATTTACGGCTGAGAGCTCAAAGGTACTTTGACCAGTTGTGAGTCTTTTCATTGACCATTGCCCACTCCAAACAGAACCTTTTCTGTCCAGGACGGAACATGGCACTGAGTTTTAGGCAGAAACAGAAACATCTGTAAGGCAGTTTGACAATCATCCATTTAGCAAAGAAATCATAGTAGTTTCTTCCACAGGGCCCTGCTTTTATTTTATTTTATTTTATCTTATTTTACAATACAATTCAGTTCTACATATCAGCCATGGATTCCCTTGTTCTCCCCCCTCCCGCCCCCCTCCCCTTCCCCCCAGCTGACTCCCCATTCCCACCTCTTCCAGGGCAAAGCCTCCCCCAAGGACTGAGATCAACCTGGTAGACTCAGTCCAAGCAGGTCTAGTGCCCTCCTCCCAGGCCGAGCCAAGTGACAGTGCATAAGCCCCAGGTTTTAAACAGCCAACTCATGCAATTAGCACAGGACCCAGTCCCACTACCTGGATGCCTCCCAAACAGATCAAGCCAATCAACTGTCTCACCCATTCAGAGGGCCTGATCCAGTTGGGGGCCCCTCAGCCTTTGGTTCATAGTTCATGTGTTTCCATTCGTTTGGCTATTTGTCCCTGTGCTTTATCCTACCTTGGTCTCAACAATTCTCGCTCATATAAACCCTCTTCTTTCTCGCTAATTGGACTCCCAGAGCTCCACCCGGGGCCTAGCCGTGGATCTCTGCATCCAGATTCTTCAGTCATTGGATGGGGTTTCTAGCATGACAATTAGGGTGTTTGGCCATCCCATCACCAGAGAGGGTCAGTTCAGGCTGTCTCTCGACCATTGCCAGCAGTCGATTGTGGGGATATCTTTGTGGATTTCTGTGGGCCTCTCTAGCACTTTGCTTCTTCCTATTCTCATGTGATCTTCATTTACCATGGTCTCCTATTCCTTGTTCTCCCTCTCTATTCTTGATCCAGCTGGGATCTCCTGCTCCCCCAAGCTATCTTTCCCTCGTCCCTCGCGCTTCATTACCCTCACTCATGTCCAGGCTGTTCATGTAGATCTCATCCATTTCTCCATCATTGGATGATCCCCGTGTCTTTCTTAGGGTCCTGTTTTCCAGGTAGCCTCCCTGGTAATGTGAGTAGCAGTCCAGTCATCCTTGTTCCACATCTAGTATCCTCCTATGAGTGAGTACATACCATGTTTGTTTTTCTGAGTCTGTGTTACCTCACTCAGGAAGAGTTTTTCTAGATCCATCCATTTGCACAGGGCCCTGTTTTAAGTTGGTGTGTATGGTGCATGCATATGTGCAGATGTGTGCAGGTCACCTTGTTCCACAGTGTGTGGTCTGTAGGCTAGAGGACAACTTTTAGGAGTCAGTTGTTTCTTCTACCATGTGGGTCATGGGGATCAAACTCAGGTTTTCAGTATGGGTTGTAAGTGGCTTTAGTCATTGAGCCGTATTACTGGCCCAATGTTTATTATTTCATATTCTTTGTATGTTCTAGATATTAATTAATTCTCTGACAAAGATCTATCCCCATTCTGTAGGTTACTTCTTCACTCAATAGTTTCATTTGCTGTATGGAAGCTTTATGTTGTGATATATTCTATTTCTAGTCTATTCAAGGTTTCTGTGCTTTTTTTTTAATCACAAAAAATGTTAGATTTTGTCAAAAGCTTTTTCTGCATCTATTAAAATGATCATGTGATTTATCTCTGTGATGTAGTACATTTATTGATTTGTATATGTTGGCCCATCACTGGAATGAAGTTACACTGATCATGGTGAAGGGTCTTTTATAAAAGTGTGTGTGTGTGTGTGTGTGTGTGTGTGTGTGTGTGTGTGTGGTGTGTTTGGATATGCATGTACCATGGTAATATGTGGAGGATGGAGTCCAACTTGTGAGAATTGGTTTTTTTCATTCCACCATTTGGGTTCTGGGATTTCAGGTTAGGTATTCAGGGTTGGTGACAAGTACCCTTATGTGCTGAGCCATCTCACCAGCCATGCATGATTTCATTGCACTGCATTTCTTTCTTTCATTTTCTACACTTTTATTGTAAGCATATCAGTCTTTTGACTGCATGTGTGTCTATGAACCATATGTGTACAGTGTTTGAGAAGGTCAGAAGAAGGCATTGAGTCCCATGGGACTGGACTTACAAGCAACTATGAGCCACATGTGGGTGCTGGGAAGCAAAGGGTCCTCTAGAAGAATAGCCAGTGCTCTGAACTCTGAGCCATCTCTCAAGGTCCCCATGGATGATCTTCTTGATGTGTTCTTTAATTTGGTTTGCAGCCATTTTATATACTTTTGTATCTATGTTCAAGAAGATTGGTGTTCCATTTTCTTTTTTTGTTGCATTTTTATCTGCTTTTGCCATCAGGGTAACAGCAGCTTCATAATGTGAGTTGGGCTGTTGACCTTCCCTTTCTATTTTATGGAATAATTAGGAAGGATTGGTGTTGGTTCTCTTTGACGGCTTGGTAGAACTTAGCAGTGAAGCTTCACCATTTTCAACAACACCGAGAATGCACATATTTAGTGCTATAATGCTTATATGCGGTAGTTTCTATCACTCTGGTCCTCCTAACTCATCTTTTTGCCTTTCTTTCATTCTTATTTTTGTTTTTTGAAACAGGTTTCTATGTAGCCCAGGATGCACTAAAGCTCACTATGTACCAGAGGGTAGCTTTGAACTCCTGATCCTCTGGCCTCTGTCTCTCAAGTACTGGGTTATACATGTGCAGCACCATGCCTGGATTTTTATCTTTCTTTTTGGTGATTTTTAAATGATATTTGCTGTTTCAGAGCACTTCACAAACACTTACCATTTCTTGCCCATTACGACTCTAGGAGAGATTTCTAAAAAGCTGTTTCTTGTACAGAAATTAAATCATTTGCCTGGATTCTTGACATTAGCGTCAGAGCTGGACTCAATTCAAGCTGCCATTGGCCTTTGTATTTTTTTTTAAATCATTTTTTAAACAAGGGTGATTATTCCCATGTCTGGTATATTCTCATTTATACAGTATAAACATTTTTTTTTTGCAGTAGGAATTATGGGGGAAAAATCACCAACTTATTCAATATCATCTCTTTAAACAGTGAACATGTGACAACAACTTCCTGTTGTTTTTTTAAATTTATTTTTATGAATGTGTACCTTTATTTCAATGTTCCCTTCAAGGTGATGTTTCAGGATTATTTTTCTAGATATGTTGTATTTCCTCAAAACTGGTGAAATGGGACCATTCTGGCCTCTCAGGACGGCTGGGGCAGGGAGATGGGAGCGGATATTTTCTTTACCTAAACAGACATAATGAAAAAATGATTCGTCATGCACTGATAATTACAGCACAAAAAGAAATGTGACTATATTTAAAGCTCCATTTTCTCTTTAAGATTTAAAGCTTCCTAACCTCTTATAAAAGTCCATTCACCTGATATTAAAAGCTCCATTCCCTGCCCCAAACCTTACTCCCTGACCTGAAGCATATAATGGCAAGTTCTAAGAAAATGATGCAGCCGCGGCCACAGCGGAAGCCTTTGTTGTTCTCACTTATCCTTGCACGCAGACATCTCTGAATAGAGAGGCAGGTGCTGTTTGATAAAAAGAAAGAGGAAAAAAAATCTGGTCCCCATGGCAAATGCAGACAGCAGTCTGAACGTATTTACACCCGCCCCCCTTTTCCCCAAAGGTGATGTTAGATAAGTTTGGCCTCTTGGAATATCCTTCTACCGTTCAGCACTCTCCTTCCTTCTATATTGACTGATTCTGATATTTTCAAGCCGAGTTCAGTTATTAATTCATGTACGTTGTTAAGATGCAGACATCCCAGTACATGACCAAACAATGGTTTCAGGGAGGATTCTGGAGTTAGAACGGAGGCTGCGTTTGAATGTTCCCATTTCTTATTATCTGGAGAGATCCTCCGGAGTCCTTATTTGCAGACGCAGCAAATTCATTGGCAGGATTAAACAATTTGGAGCTGGATTGCAGATGAAAGTGTTGCTGCCTGAATATCAATGCCAGCCACAAATCAGCACCAACAATTGTTCCGTCATTAGCAAAGCCTGTGAACAGGAGTGGTCCTAATATTAAGCCTGCTGGCGTCCTCCTCGGATTTGTTTGACTAGATTGCATCCTGTTACATTTGCAATCTGTTCTGTGTTATCGGCACACAGACTGACAGACTTTTAAATTCACATTTAGAAAATCTGAAAGCAGTCTGAAAAAAACAAAACAAAACAAAACAGAACAAAACTGCAACCCATCCCCACCACTGGAAAGAGTAATACATCAGCAACATTGATTTACACTACCAATAAACAATATTTAGCCACCAGGAGCAGATAATATGATCCGTTTAATTTTAGGAGTCTAGAAAATGAAACCTGGATTCTGTTTGGTTTACACATGGGAGGTGGCTCTCTCTAGCATTCTTCTTTTAATAGCTAGGCTATTATATGAGCTCCCACCTATACCCATAGGAATAAAAAGGGGTTAATATTTCCCAGGGCTTTGGTCCTCTGAGATGAAAGGTACTGTGGGGATTCAAAGGCCATTAAAATTATATGCATGGCAAATGCTGTTATCATTCAGTTCAGACACATGAAGCAGCTAGCTGCGTGCACAGTAAAAATAATAATGAGAACGAATTCCTGTTTAATGAGTATTTATCGTGTGCTGGCCATGTGTGAGCTACTTTACTTTGGCTTTTGCTTTTAATCCTCACAACACTGTGATTATTTCTGTTTTACATGCACAGAAGTACTTGGAGAGGTAGGTGACTTGTGTAAGACCACACAGCTCAGGGTCACAGATTTAAACTAATGCCCACTTGTCTCCAAAGCCTGTATTCTTCACTGTGGTATAATTTGAAGTTACTGTCAAGGTCATGTTTTCTGAAGCCTCCTCTAATAATCTGTGTCCTAAATCACATGCGGTCCATATTGTGCTTCTGATTGGTCATTTCTTGCCTACCAAGAAAACTCTAGGTATGAACTCCTCATTGATCTCTATAACAACATCTATGCTTTGTTATAAAACAAACAAAACAAAACAAAACATACCTTAAACACAAACACTTTTGGTTTCTCAGCAAACAGACTTATTTTTGCTCTGTCTTTTTGTTTTTAAGAAAGGATCTCACTTTATGATCCTTAATGGACTGGAACTCACTCTGTATCTCAGCTGGGTTAGAACTTCTGTCAGTCTTTTTGAGTCTTACAGGAGTTTACCGCCGCACTCAGATTAAAAAAAAAAAAAAAAAAGACCTTGCCATTACGATCTCAGTCCCGTGGACTACAGAAAAGGATGTAAAATTAGCATTCTGCTTTCTTTCATCACAGTAACTGGAGAGTTAGTGGAAAGATGAATTGAGTTACTGTTTTCATTTGGCTCAACATATATCAGTACAAAAGATGTTTGGGCCATTTTCTTGTTGATTAGGAATGAGATGAGTTTGACACAGTAGTTACCATCAAAAAGTTTACAATGGAGAGAAAAATATCTATTATCACCACTCAAAAAAAAAAAAAGGCTGGTATTAACTGCTAGGGTCAAAAGTAATTATATTTTAAATTTGATAACACAAGAAATGTTTTTATTTTGGAAATAAAATAGTTTGACAAAAAATTCCTTCATTCTTGAGTTAAAGTCCACTTTGCAGATGAGGTCCTTAAAAATAAAATACATAAGTTTCTGCACCAACAATAGATCATTTCTGGTAATTAATGGTGTGAGTGTGGACAAGCTATTTAACCCCTATGGGCCTCCACTTCCTCATAAGGAAGACTTGACAGTAATTCCTGTTCCAAAGAGTTAGAAGGAAGAAGAAAGGGAAGCTTAGCAGCATCTTTGCAGATGTTGCTGGCATAGAGCTGCAGGTGTTGGCTTCATCCTACCTCTTTTTACAAGACCCGTTTTTCCTCTTTCTGAAGAAAGGAGAGATATATCTTAGTAATCATCATTATGAAACACAACACATTTTGAGGCTATCTCTATAGGAGATAATTATACCTTATTTTTTGTGCTATTTAGGATAAGTAGTACTTAGCCCTAATTTCAATGAGAAACAGGGGTTGTTGCAAGGCAAAGGTTTGGCTCACATATCTGCCCATCTTCTTGGTAAATACGGCACACTCAGGGGCTCTGCCTATAATTTTCCCATTCTTTGTACCGAACACAGAACTTAGCAGTTGCTAGGGACCCATTTTGCATTGAACCTGAAGTAGATCTTTCTTTGTATATGGACTTGCATTTCCTCTAACAGTCTGTGAGTGAAAACTGAAGAAATCAGGATATGAAGTAGGAGCACCAACATTTCTTCTTTTCACAGGTGTTGGCCTCTCATTGTGTTAATAAGGATCCCTTACTCATGTTCATTCATCTTTCCAGGAGTTTCTACCAATAATGTTTTAAATGCTTATTCCCTTTGTGGAACCTGTTTCTCAGCTGACCAGAATTAATACAATTGATACCAAATATGTATTGCTGGATCAGATAGTGAGCTAGGGTTTGAAGCCTGGCTTATTTATACCCAACAAGGCCTAGATAATCCCTGACTCAAGACCTCAGTCTGCTTGCTGCTTCAGAGGGGACATGCAGAAACACTGATGGAGAACACACTTGCAGGTATGGCACAGAATCAGGCATTTGAACGATATTGAATGGGGAACAGAAATACTGCCAAGCTGGCTGATGATAATGGAAAACCAAGTGAGGGTCAATGGTAGGCCTGAGCTAATGGCTGGGCAGTTTTAATTATTATAAGCCTCTGTGTGTTTACTTGGGTCTGAGAGGCTGCAGGCCTGGGCGGGACCAGAGAAAACTCCAGCTACATTGTTTGTTTGTTTGTTTTCCTTTGTTTTTTTGAGACAGGGTTTCTCTGTGTAGCCCTGGCTGTCCTGGAACTCGCTCTGTAGACTAGGCTGGCCTTGAACTCAGAGATCCATCTGCCTCTTCCTCTTGAGTGCTGGGATTAAGTTGTGCACCACCACTGCCTGGTTCTCTTCTTGGGCTTTAGAGGCAATATCCTCTGCAGCTTAGACTGACCTTGTTCCACAGAAGGGTGCTAGCATTTGCAGGCTAGAAAGGACTCTGAAACAGGTCTGGGGTACAGTGTGGCTGAAGTTCTTGTGCTATGATCCAGGGTGTTGGTGATGTTCATGGTGGGAAAAGGTGTGGTTTGTAGTTTAAGGAAACTTCCAGTAGGTAACATTCAAGGAAGACCTTTGGGATTCTGGAGCAAGATCATGTTATCTGCAGTGGAGAGTTACATCTTCTCTGCAAAGCAGATCCTGAAGCAGGATTGAGTCATATTAGAGACAAAACTCTTGGCAGTGAGGTGCCAACTGAGGCATCATTATGAGTTAATTCTGTTTCACTGGTCAAGTGAAATTATCCATAAATATGGATAGGACAAGTTGCAACCTATCATTAAATTGAAATGAAATCCAGGCATGACAACAGCAGAGAGCACCTGAAAGTTGCATGATCAGCTATCCCAGATCCCCATGTCACATATCACAGTCATACTAGTGATGTTCCCAAAGTTTGCACTGGTCTATGCCTGAGGGTGTGTCCTGTCCAATCACAGAAGGAGAAAGAAACCTAAGCATGGTTGATGGATGGGTTGTCTCTGTATGCTAAAATGGAAAGTCACAGTAAGCATTAATGTATTCATGCCAGTTAGGGATCATTGATAATATTTTGACTATAAAACTCAACATTTAAAAAAATTGTCTCTTCTTGAAGATTTTTAGTAATGAAAGTAGAATTTAAAAAATCTAGTAAACTTATAAACTATGTGGGTTATAGTTACATTCACATGCTTTCCCTCCCTGACCACCTAATTTAGTATAATAAAGTTCTTAGTGCTTTATTTAAACATTTCCATCTGCCCAGCAACTGGAGTCCATCTGGAATAATGTATTTTTATCAAAGTGTATGGGTAACTCAAACCAGGATCATTCATCTGAAGGGTAAATTATTGTATTTCATATGTTTCACACATGAGCAAATTGATCGATAGCTGTGCAATGAATAATAGTGTTATTCAACTACACATTTAAGTGAAAGTCTTGGAAATTATATCGTTAAATATTTTACATTATTATTTCTATTTTCTTTGGATTTCTATTTAGGAAGGCCTTCTTCCTTAGAAATTTTCTTTACTTTCCATCGCTACTAAACAGTAAAAATACAGTTGTATTGGTACATGGTGGATGAGCAGCTCTGTAATGGTCCATGGGTGTGATGACAAGAATATCTCCTAAGATGGATTCATGGGTTGAAAGTCATCACAGCATCCTTCAGATGACTGTGTCTCTAGCTGGAGAGGAGCATCTCACACCCAGAGTACAGGGTGGGTGAGCAGCTCTGTAATGGTCCATGGGTGTGATGACAAGAATACTTCCTAAGGTGGATTCATGAGCTGAAAATCATCACAGCATCCTTCAGATGGCTGAATCTCTGGCAAAAGAGGAGTATCTCACACCATGGGGTACAGGATAACTGGGTCATGTTGAATGAAGTTTCATTAATCTCTGTCCCTGTCAACATGTGAGTCCAACCAGGAATCTCAGTGGCTGTGTTGTGCTTGGCTACTTCCTGTTTAAATGCTGAAGGTTTTGGAAGGCATTTAATTGGCTTGTGCCTTAGTTTCTCCAACTATAACACAAGAAGATTCAGTAGCTTGTGAATATTTTCTTCTAATTCTATTTTTAATTTCTAGAGAGTTTTTTTTAAACTCAGTTAAGATTCACTGAAATGAGTATCAGCTGGTAAAAAGAACTTTCTTTCAAGCATTTTCTTAAGTCACATAGAGCAATATATGCATTGTGAGTCTTCTATTAATTGTGTTGTCTTCATTATTCGTTTGTTATTCTCCCTCCAACAAGATGACATTAAAATGTCCCATTGTAAAGATAATTATTTTTTTTTCTGGCAGATGTTGAGAGATAGTGATCAACTCAATTATCTAGATAGATGACATGCAGCACCATGTGCATCATATCATGGAGAAACTCTTGAGAGATGATGGAATAGGGTTTCAATATTTGACATTCCCTGTTTTCTATGATTCACCCAGTTTCTGCTAACAGTTGTCTTGCCTCAAAGTTTGCTCAAGTGTTTCTTAAACCCATTTACATTTTCAAGTAATAAATTTCATTAATTCATTACATGTTTGTGAGGTACTATTTCCTGATATTTGCCTAAAACCTATATCTTAGTTAGGGTTTCTGTTGCGGAGATGAAACACCATGACCAAAAAGCAAGTTGGAGAGGAAAGGATTTATTTCACTCAGAGTTCCACATAAAAGTTCATCATTGAAAGCAGTGAGGACAGGAACTCAAACAGGGTGGGAACCTGGAGGCAGGGGCTGATACAGAGGCCATGGAGGGGAGCTGCTTATTGGTTTGTTCTCCACAGCTTGCTCAGCCTGCTTTCTTTTTTCTTTTCTTTTCTTTTTTTTTTGTTTTTTTTTTTTTATTTTTTTGTTTTTTTGTTTTGTTTTGTTTTTCGAGACAGGGTTTCTTTGTGTAGCTTTTGCTGTCCCAGAACTCACTCTGTAGCCCAGGTTGGCCTTGAACTCACAGAGACCCGGCTGGCTCTGCCTCCCGAGTGCTGGGATTAAAGGCGTGTGACACCACCACCTGGCCTTCAGCCTGCTTTCTTATAGAACCCAGGAACACTATCCCAGAGAGGACTCAACTCACAAAGGGCTGTGCCCTCCCCATCAATCACTAATTAAGAAAATGCTATAGATTTGCCTACAGCCTGATCTTATGGAGGTAATTTCTCATAGGAGTTTCCTCCCCCCCACAGATGTCTCTTGCTTGTGTCAAATTGACATAAAGCTCCCCTGTACAACCTGCCTCATTCAGTTCATCCTAATGTTTTTCCGTCTTCTGAATAGCCACTGATTTAAGGGTATTTTAAAAAAATTTCCCCACTGCTGTTAAATCACCTTTTTTTGAAAATATACCATGGAAGAAATAAATATCCTTCTGAGAACTGGTGCTCAGAACTCTTGAGAAACCAGAGCAGTGCTGGTGCAACCCTCAGAGGCATGCGATTGAGAAGGAATACCTCTAAGAGTGCCTTTCCTGAGGAAGCACTTAGTAGATGTTTACTGAATACATGAAGAGACTAACTTAGAACAGAACAAATTATTTTTAAAGCCCATTGTTGATGATGCCCATCGGACAATGGAATCATCTCCAACATTTCCCAGCTAGCAAATATAATCATATCTCTCTTTGAATATGGGAGATTTCTTATCATGTCTGGTAATGGTGCTATGGGTTAGTATATGAAACCATTTCACTGGTTATAAGGCACTAAAAATATTATAGTTAGTGTAGTCCGAGTGCCCGTTCCTGAGAGAGAGAGAGAGAGAGAGAGGGGCAGACATTTTCTTTTCATTTTGTTCATTTGTTTCTCAGAACAGTATTACTGTCTTGGCTCCTAAGCAGAAACTTGACCTGTTAGGCTTATTTCACAGTTGATTCCATCCTATAACTTCCTGTTTTTGCAATTTGCCAGCCAATCGAATGTATCTGTGGTTTCAAGGCACGTGCCAGTGGAGCAGATATCAGGCATAAAATGCATCTATACATCCCCAAAGACCTTTGTTAGAAGCAGTAAGATTGCACAAGGCAGGAACCTCAGAAAGCATTCATACAGCAGCCAGTCGTCAGAAATTAGTTCATTCAGCGCAGTATCAGCCTTAATAAACCATTCCTTATCTCTTTTGGCCAGTGGGCAGCCTCTAATTGGTAAGGGTCCAAGGTAAGGGAAACAAATGCAAGGAAACCTCTCCGCCTGGCTTTATACATCAGCAAGATAGCCCTATCGTACATCAACGGACAGCCTTCAAGTTGACAACAGGAAAAATGTGACTCAGCTCATACAAAGGGGAAGTCCTGTGCTGGGCGCAGACAATGGGGCTGTCATTTTATGGCTTTGCTCCGACGTCTTATGTGAAGCTATGCAGGGCTGAGGACTCAGCGTTCTCCTTTGGGACAGTGCATTTAGCATCTAAGGTAGGAGCAGAGCAGAGGAAATGGCAGGAGTACTTCATTTAGGAATGGAAACAGGAAAGGCCCAGCAAGGAGACAAAAGCAACAACAACAAAAAACCCTCCTTTGAAGGACAGAGTCTGGAGAACAAACAAAACAAGGAACTATTCTGTGGAGGAGTCACTTTTTTTCCCTCCGACATTTATGCATTTGCAATTGCTTCCACAGAAGAGGCAGTGTGATCAACCTGCTTATTGATGCGGGACATTCCATGGTATGTCAAACACTGTCTACCTATGGTTCACATGTCATCATCGGAGTTTTGGGGGGATTTTTATTTGAGACAGAAAGCTGAAGAGAAGAGAATGTGTTTTTCTCTGGGATCCAGTTACTTCCAGCTTACATAAAGTAACGCCACACCAGTAGGCAGACCTCAACTGTGGAGCTCATAGCAGAAACACCAAGTTCGTGAGAGGAGCCACTCCATGCCGTCCTGGGTGTGTGTGCAGCCGCCTGATGCCATGTTCCTCGGTGTGGATGGCTCAAGGCATTTCATCACATCACCTTTTCCAGTTCTCACTTACGTGAGTCTGCATTCTCTTCTACATCCATGAAGGATGAGATCAAGGTGAAGGTGGTGATTAGGTCCCCAGCAACCAGAAGATTACTAAAACTTTTCAGGTTTTTGGAATTTTATAGGAAAGACATTTACAACAATGGGATAATTATGCATGAAAGCATGACTTCTACGTTTCCGTCTTTTGAAAACAGTGTTCATTTTTGAATGAATTGTCCAGACTCCAGAGTGTAACAAACCTGTTGACTATCATCTTGTAATTTGTGGTTATTCTGTTCTGGGCTGTGGTCTAGCAATGTCACAGGAGTTTATTAAGGACGGTGCCCCCTTTCACACCTCTCATCATTGTATCCTTGATACAGTGCCTGAAATGTGTCAATCATTCAACTGACATTTCTGTTTCTATCAGGATTCAATGATTCAAATTTACTAGAGAAATATTTAGGAAATAGGATGTTAAGTGGATTTTTGTTGTTGTTTTGTTTTTTCACAAGTCTCACTTGGCTGGCCTGGAACTCTGTACAAGGCTGGCCTCCAACTCATAAAGACCTACCTGCCTCTGCTTCTTCCTCTACTTCTCCAGTGCTGGGATTAAAGGGGTGTGCCATCACGCCTCACAATGATTGACTTTGGACTTCATTCTACCCATAGGATTTCTAGAACCTTCCTTAATCTCAGATTAGAGGGAAGGTCCCCGCCCCTCACCTGCTCCCCACTCTTCAGTGTGGCAGAACTTCTCCTTTCTTTGTTCCCGTTCCCACTCCCTCACATCACACAGCAGTACCAAAATGACTACAACCTTACTCACCAAAGCCATTGTGTGAGTCAAAAGCAAATACTCTGGCAAACTGGCAAATTTACAACATTTTCTGAGCCCCCAGGGTAGTAAGAACTGCAAATCTTTTTTTTTTTTTTTTTTTTTTTTTTTTTTTTTTTTTTTTGGTTTTTCGAGACAGGGTTTCTCTGTGTAGCTTTGCGCCTTTCCTGGAGCTCACTTGGTAGCCCAGGCTGGCCTCGAACTCACAGAGATCCGCCTTGCTCTGCCTCCCGAGTGCTGGGATTAAAGGCGTGCGCCACCAACGCCCGGCAAGAACTGCAAATCTTCTATGGAGCTGGAAGAAGAAAGTGATACATGCCCTTCTCAAATATGTATTTGAATAGCCTCTTTGCTTCCTGCAAATGTAGTCAAACCTCACCTTGTGCACAGTACCCTGACCATTCTCCTTGGGCTGTGAACTGCCCACATTACATATTGGAACTTCTGATTTCATTGAATCTTTTCCCCCTTTCCTGTGGTACATGTCTTCTAATCAACTAACCTATCTTCTTATACTGATTTTCTGTTCATACTTCTTACTTGGATATATGAAAAATGGATCTTAGTTGGTTTACTAATATATCTTAAGCTCTAAGAAGAGGATGTTGCACATAGTAGATGCTCAAGATTTGTAGAAATAAATTAATATCCATTCATTGTCTTTCCTTACCTAAACCTCTGAGTGGGGCAGCACAAACCTAAGTGCAATTTCATAGGGCCTAAGAGAGAATTACTACCAAATATAACCCAGTTTTGTACTCACATAGCAGGACTGATCACAAGTGAACCATCAAGGCACAGTTCCATTAGATCAATTCATTAAGATATTTAAAATGCCTACTTGGATATAGGACTATGATGGGTGCTGAGAGGCAGGGATGAGCAAGTTGTTACTTCTGCTAAGAGTTTCATCTATTAGGAGACAGATGTATAAAGAGTGCCCTATCACATAGTTTTATGGATACTAAACTCTCAGAACAGGGTGATGGGGAAGTTCCATCAAACAGAATGGTCCTCTGTCCTAGGAACGTGAGGAAAATGGGCTGTAGGAGAATGGTGATGATGTGGAAGCATGAAGAGAATTACAGGGTCAGCTTTCCTTCTCCCCCCAGAATATCTTTCTCTTTAGGACTATCTCCTGCCTCCAGTGTTCCAAGTTGAGCCATCATCTAGAGTGGAAAGGATAAATTGGTAACCTGGAGCCTGCCTGTTGAGGCTCTTGAATTTTGTTTCTTCTTCCCTTTTCCATACTGGTTGCTGCAGGCTTGGGTTTCATGAGCTTGTAATTGCTCAGTGATGTTCTGAGTCAGCCTGGTTTCCTCCCAATAGCTTCTCACAGATCTCATTTTTCTTCATGCCTGCTGTAACTGTCTGTTGTGTACTTTCCTGGTATTGCCTCACTCCCAACTTCCTGTACCTTGACTTATCTTTTTTGGATGAAAGGCAGTTGGCAGATGAGTCACTGGTACAATCATTATGACTTTCTTTGATGCTCATAATAATTGTAGATTCCTGGCTTCAACGGTTTGTACTTCTGCTTTAGATGAGTCATATATTTTTAGGTAGTGGATCAGAGGCTCAGTTTTCTCTGTTCTGGCTGGTTCTGAATGTTCTCCAAGGTCTGGTGAGTGTTTAGAAGTTCTGATGCTAAGAGAAATGATGGGCAGGATGTAGCCAGGCAAAATAGGATGAGAGTACAAAAAAGAAAGATGTTATATTAGTGAGTAGTTCCTTCCTGGGGGAAGTTGTTTGACGGCATCCTATTTTTACTGGTTGGCAAAAGACTTAAATTGGTCATCACTCTAAACCTTTAAAAGCCTCCAAAGGCTGCAGTGGGTGAAGATTTTGAGCATGTCTCAAGCATCTATCCTATTGTATAGGTTTGGGAAAGTCGGAAATGAATTAGTTACATCTCCTGTGAAACCTCTAATGATTTCTTAACACAGAGGCAGGGAAGCACAAAAGGCAAATATTTAGCTTTCCAACTTTAATAGGTTAGTAAGACCCTTACATCACATTTGTCCCTTCTATGCCTCTGGACAAGGGGCTTCTTGGACAGTATGAGATGAAATCAGTAAGTTGTGGGCTAGAGAAAGAGTGCAGGGATTGACTTGTTTCGTGACACGAGGTGCAGAATGGAGGCTGACTCTTCTATTTGTCTTCTATTGCTGTGATAAACACCGTGATCAATGGCAACTTGGGGGAGGAAAGGGTTTATTTCATTTTAAGGCTTACAGTCCATCGTGAAGAGAAGTCAGGGCAGGAATGCAAGGCAGGAACCCGCAGAAACTGAGACCATGGAGGAATGTTGTTTACTGGATTACTCTCCAAGCTCAGGCTTAGCTACCTTTTTAATATATATATCTCCCCAAGATCATCTGCTTATGGGTGACACCTCTCACAGTGGACTGGGCCCTTCCATGTCAATCATTAACCAAGAAGTTCTCTGCAGACTTGTCTGCAGGACAATATGATGGAGGCATTGTCTTGATTGGGGTTCCTTCTTCCCAGATGACTCAAGCTTATATCCAGTTGACAAAAATTAACCAACACAATGCCCATCTGCTGTCCACTAGTGAGAAACATTGAAGGGCAAGTCAAGCAGCTGAGATCTTTAGACTCAAGGAAATGTGTAAACATTACATGTCTCCAATTTTATAAGAAGGGGAGATTTCCTTAAGAGTGCACTGAATAAACACTAGCCACAGAATACAAGTTGAGGGGCTCTTAATGACTCCATTCTCCTATGACACCACTCTTCCTCTTAGATTGATGATAGTGCTCCTCAGTGACTTTGGTCTTCAAAGTCAGGTAATGAGTATTCTCACAATCTTTGTTGTTGTTTATTTATTTTTTCATTTTTTACATTCCAACCAAAGTCTCCCCTCTTTCCTCTCCCTAAGTTACACCTCCCCCCATCTACTCCTCGTCCTGTTTCTCTTCAGATACAAGTAGGCCTTCCATGGATATCAGCCAGCCATGGTATATCAAGTTGCAGTAAGACTAGGTACCTCCTCTTTATTAAGGCTGGATGAGGCAATCCAGTAGGAAGAATGGGTCCCAAAAGTGGGCAACAGAGTCAGGGACAGCCCCTATTCTCACTGTTAGGAGTCTCACAAGAAGACCAAGTTACTTAACTGTAACACTTGCAGAGGGCCCAGGTTGGTCCCATGCAGGTATCCTGGTTATTGGGTCAGTCTCGATGAGCCCAGTTGGTTCTGTGGGTTTTCTTGCGGTGCCTTTAACCCTGTTGGCTCCTACAAGACTTCTTCCCCCTCTTCCACAGGATTCCCCAGGCACCACCTAATGTTTGGCTGTAGATCTCTGCATCTGTTTCCATCAGTTCCTGGGAGAAGCCTCTTCTGATGACAGTTGGGCTAGGTACTAATCTATGAGTATAGCAGAATATCACTAGGAATAATTTTATTGACTTTTTTCCTAACCAGTCATGTTTGATTCTATCCTAGGTTTCTGGGGTATCCTGCTTCTAGGTCCTGGCCCTTAGAGGTAAGTTCCCTCTCAGGGTACAGGTCTCCAGCTGGGCCAGTCATTAGGTGATCACTCCCACAAATTCTGCACCGTCTTTACCTCATTGCATCTTGTAGGCAGGACAAATGATAGGTCTAAGGGTTTGTGGCAGGGTTGGTGTCCCAGCCCCTTCACTGGAAGTCTTGCCTGGTGTCAGGAGATGGCCAGTTCAGGCTCTGTATTCTCTATTGCTAGGAGTCTTAGCTAGAGGGTCACCTCATAGGTTTCTGGTAGTTTCCATTGCTCTCGGTTTCTAGCTCATCTTAGAGATGTTCCCAGATTCCAGTTGTCTCTCTCCCTTCACCTTCCCCATACCAGGTCCCTCCTGTTCCCCATCTCCACTACTCCCTCTCAACCACCTTCATCCACTGGCAATGTCCATTCTAAAATTTCCCTTCACAGTAAGAGTCAACCATCCCCTCTACTCTGCCCCACCAGCCCTCCTTGTTACTTAGCTTCTCTGAGTCTGTGGATTGTAGCATGATTATCCTTTACTTTACATCTAATACCCACTTATGAGTGAGTACATACCGTATTTGTCCTTCTGGGTCTGGGTTACCTCCCTCAGGATGGTCTTTTCTAGTTCATCCATTTGCCAGCAAATTTCATGATGTCATTGTTTTTAACAGCTGAGTAGTACTCCATTGTGTAAATGTACCACATTTTCTTTATCCACTCTTTGATTGAGGGACATCTATGCTATTTCCAGGTTCTGGATATTATGAATAAAGCTGCTATGAACATAGCTGAGCAAGTGTCCTTGTGGTATGTTTGATCCTTTGGTTATATGCCCAAGAGTGGCATAGCTGGGTCTTGAGGTAGATTGATTTCCAATTTTCTGAAAAACCACCATATTGATTTCCAAAGTGGGTGCACACATTTGCAATCCTACCAGCAGTGGAGGAGTATTCTCCTTGCTTCACATTCTTGCCAGCATGAGTTGCCCATTTGTGTTTTTGAGCTTAGCTATTCTGACAGGTGTATAATGGAACCTCAATGTAGTTTTGATTTGCATTTCCTTGATGGCTAAGGTTGTTGAACATTTCTTTAAGTGACTTTCAGTCATTTTAGATTTCTCTGCTGTGAATTCTCTCTTTAGATCTGTATCCCATTTTTAAATTGGATTATTTGTTTCTTTTATGTCTAGTTTCTTGAGTTCTTTATATATTTTGGAGATTAGCCCTCTGTCAGATGTGGGATTGGAGTATATCATTTCCCATTCTGTGGGCTGCCATTTTGTCCTTTGTATTACAGAAGCTTTTCAATTTCATGAGGTCCCATTTGTTAACTGTCAATCTTAGTGCCAGTGCCTGTGATATCAATGTTCTGTTCAGGAAGTCATCACCTTTGTCAATGCATTCAAGGCTATTCCACACTTTCTCTTCTATAAGGTTCAGTGTATCTGGTTTTATGTTGAGGTCTTTGATCCACTTGGACTTGAGTTTTGTGCAGGATGATAGATATAGATCTATTTGCATTCTTCTACATGGTAATATCTAGTTAGACCAGCACTGTTTGTTGAAGATGCTCTCTTATTTCCATTATATAATTTTATCTTTGTCAAAAACCAAGTGTCCATAGATGTGTGGTTTTACTTCTGAGTCTTTGACTTGATTACATTGATCAACTTGTCTGTTTTAATGCAAATACCATGCAGTTTTTATTACTATTGCTCTGTAGTACAGATTTAAATCAGGGATGGTGATATCTCCAGAAATTCTTTTATTGTACAGGATTGTTTTACTGATCCTGGATTTTTTTTCCCCATATGACACTGAGTATTGTTCTTTGAAGGTCTGTAAATAATTGTGATGGAATTTTGATGGGAAATGCATTGAACCTATAGATTGCCTTTTGGAAAGATTGCCATTTTTACTATGTTAATCCTACCTATCCACGAGCATGGGAGAACTTTCCATCTTCTGATATCTTTTCCAGTTTCTTTTTTTGAAAACTTGAAGTTCTTGTTAATTGTTTTTAAGAACCTCATATATTAATACTGTAATGACATAATTTTCTCCCCTTCCTTCTTCTCCTTCTGACTTTCTGTGTTCCTCCCACACCTTCTCAATTTCACCATCTCTTTATTTTAATTATTGTTGTTTCATATATTATAAAGACAACCTGATAAGTTCATTTAGTGTTGTTCATATGTGTATGTGTTTAGAGATGACCACTTGGGACTGGATGAACTATCAGAGGTTTTTATCCCTGGAGAAGAATAAACCTTCTTTTCCCAGCTGCCATTAGTCGCCAATAGTTTTTTATCTAGCAGTGGGGTCTTGTGAGATTTTTTCTCCATCAACCACTGCAAACAGCCGCAACTGGTCAGAATGCAGAGAACAATGAGCATGGCATGCCCATTCATGACTGATCTATAACATAAGCCCCACACCTAAGACTCCGTGAATATTGAGGAAGAAGGAGCAGAAAGATTTTGAGAGCAGAGGACCAGGACATCTGCTACAAGGTGGTTTCTTCTACAGTGAAAGCACACCCCTGCCATCTCAGCATGTGCTCTTTGTAAACGTACTGAATCTACTTGGTGCTGCCTGTCCGTAAGTGGATGGGCTTTGTCTCCTTGGGTAACACGAGGTGAATTTCCCAAGTATAATCTATGGATTCTGATCCTACCTACACCTAAAATCTCAGAGGTCATTCTTTATACCAATGCTTGGCTTACTTTTTCTTTTTTTTTTTTTTTTTTCTTTTTTTTTTTTTTTTTTTTTTTTTGTGATATATATTTTTTATTTTACAATACCATTCAGTTCTACATATCAGCCATGGGTTCCCCTATTCTCCCCCCTCCCACGCCCTCCCCTTACCCCCAGCCCACCCTCCATTCCCATCTCCTCCAGGACGAGTCCTCCCCCGAGGACTGTGATCGACTTGGTAGACTCAGTCCAGGGAGGTCCAGTCCCTTCCTCCCAGACTGAGCCAAGTGTCCCTGCATAAGTTCCTGGTTTCAAACATCGGCTTACTTTTTCTTAATGGTGTTTATGACTGCCTGAAATCATATGCTACTTTAGTCATTGCTATCAGCAATGTGTAAACTCTTGGAGTTATGGCTTTCTCAGGAGCACAGAAAATAGTGCTTGGCTTACACTAGGTGCTCCATAAATACCTCAATAAATGAGGAGATTTCATGATGTGAAAAAAGACTTCAGTGGACAAATTCATTTGGAGAATATTGAATTAATCAAACATTAAGAGTTTTATCTGCTGCAGGGCTCAAGGAACATTTTAATGTACAATATATTTTGAGTGTCTGGATGGAGAGAAAATATTTTGTGTTCTGCCAACTACTTGATCCTTTAACTATCTTCTCTGGCAGTATTTGCACATTCTAATGGAGAGTAATGAGCACATTCCAAGAGAGTTAAAATAGGGGAAATATAGTGAGACATAGTTCACTGGCAGCAAGACACACTGGCATGCTCTAGGGGGTTCCTTGTTGGAGTCCCTAGAAGACCAGTTTAGGAGAATTGGCTTTGAACTGAGAAGGTCATGGTAGAGGGGAAGCTGGGGGGTAGGGGAGGAATGGTGAGAGCAGAGGACTTACAAAGATGGCTTTGCAGATCCTTCTCTTGAGAGAAGTAGAAGAATGCCACAGAATGGTACAAATATAACTTAGAATAAAAAACTTTGGGTCATGTACCAAAAAACATATATTTTCCCCTTAAATAAATGCATGAATACTGGAAGATGTGCAGCCATGTGGAGGACATGATAATTTTGTACAAACTAAGGACCCGTATATAATAGCAATCAGAGCAAAACAAAACAACAGTCCCTAGCATTACCACAAACCCACAAATTGACTTCTAGCTTTACCTGTGGCCTGGCTTTTTTTTTTTTTTTTGGCATTTCATGCTTTTTAATTTTTAAAAAACTACAGGTTTTTAAAATGTGTTCCCTTTGCACTGTATTTAGCATTATTTGTGTATTTGGGGGATAAAAACAAGCACTGTTTTTCTGTCTCACTTTTGTAGCCCATGCACTCAGAACTACACAGTTGTCAGTTTTACTGTCCATCTTACTGAGACGGTCTTGGCTGTGTGGCTTAGGCTGAGCTCTGGCTCCTGCATCCTCCTGCTTCAGCTCCCCAGGTCCTGGGATTATCAGCACATGCAGCCAAGCATGGCTTCATTTTCAAGTAATACCTAATCTTCATTCCACATCATTTATTTATTTAAATAGTGTAGCCCAGGCTGGCCTCAGGCTTGTGTTCTTCCTGCCTCAGCCTCCTAAATGCTAGGATGATAGGTAAGCACTATCGCAATTGGATTGGCTTTATGTATTTTAATGTTATTAGATTTATACAAATTTAGATTTCCCCCTCCTAGTTTTGTGATGCTGGGCATCAAACCAAGGGTCTTATACATTTTGGGCAAGTGCTCTGCCACCAAGTCACACTCTTAATGCCCAAGTTTAGGATTTTTATCTTCTTTAGGTAACACACCATTTTAAAAGTCCTTTCCAATAACTAGTAACATATTTTCCATTATTGCTCTGATACCCGTATAGCTATGTCAGCTTTCTCTTGTTGATGTCAGTCTGATTGATATTTTCTGTCTTCTAATATTCAGACCTCCCCATCCTTAGAGTCAAAATGTCTCTGTTCTAAAAATAACATATCTGGTTGTGATTTTCATCAAATGTTGTCAATCTTTGACTTTCATTTGGAGTTAACTAGTTAACTAACTAGTTTCTTACCACTTTATCTAATCACAATCTTGCTCTCCACCTGTTGTCTTCAGTTTCTTTTCTCCATTCATGTTTATATTCTTTCCCCCTCCTTTCTTCATGGCTGCCCTTCTATGTTTTGGTTTGTTTGATTTCTGAGACAGACTCACTATATAGCCCTGGCTAGCTTTAAATTTGCTATGTAGACCAGGCTGGCCTTGAACTCACGGAGCTCTGCCTACCTCTGCCTTCTGAGTGCTGGGATTAAAGTTGTGCTCTGCCACACTGGCCAACTTCTGCTCTTTTGATTGTTACAATTGTTATATATTATGCATATGCTATGTAGGATTCTTAGGGGATAGGAAGTTTATTTTCTATGTCATTTATCCAATGTATTTTATAATGGTTACCATAAATATTATATAATATGTATGAACAAAAAATTTGCTACTTTATAAACAATGTTAAGACAATTGAAGACCTTGATTATCTTTATCCTTCACTGTCTTTTGTGTAATTTTCATTGTTTATTTTAATTGTACATACATTAAAGACTGCACAAGGCATTAGTGGCATTTTATACCAGTATTAATCAACACCGACATTTCCATCTCTATTCTTCCTCACATTTCTATGCTTTCATTGGGATTATTATTTCTGCCTGAGAATTCTATTTTCTTCCTATGGTATGGATCTGTTAGGAACATATTTTCTGTTTTTTTTCCAAACTAGAGTGTATTTATTTTATAACTTCATAGTGTATTTTCACTGTGCATATGATTTCAGTTCGGCAGCCATTTCCTTCCAATACTTTGAAGACATCATGGCATTGTTTCCTGGCTCCCAGTGCTACTGTTGAGAATGTAACGATCATGCTTACTGTTTCATCTTTAAAGAAAACCTGTCATCTCTACTCCCCTGTCTGTTTTACGATTTCTTGTTTCAGCTTTTAGCATTTACTTGACTTTTCTTTTCCTCATATTTTGAATATTAAGCCTGGAATCTTGTGCACACTAGGCAAGTGCTTTACTCCTAGATTGAACTCTTAGGCCTCTAAAACAAAAAACAAAACAGAACTGAAATGCCTATAATCCTGCCTCTCTTAGAAAGGGCTGCATAAACAAGACCTGAACAACGACAATATCAATAGACATCTTAGCTCAGAAGGGAGAACATCTCATAGGGCCCTACCCTTTAGACAAAGTATTACCAGGCAGCCAATGGCTCTGATACCCTGTACACACAAATGACAAAAATGGACACCGCAGGTTGTATTTATGTATTTGTCCATATGTGTGCACATAACAATAATAAAGTAAAAGAGGCTATCTATTTGAGGGGGTGCACAGGAAGGACTAGAGGGAGGGAAACAAGGAGGAAGTAGTATAATTATATCTTATTAAAAATGAAAAAATAAAAGACCCTGAAATGCCCAGGGATGATTCTATTAACATTGCTTAATCCAGAAAATTCTCTGGATTAATTCCATTAATTTTGGAAAACTCTTTACAATTAAAACATTGCTTTTAACATATTTACTGTATTTCTTCTATGCTTATAAGACTCTACAACACATTATTTGGAAATTTTCAATGTATTTTGTGTTGTTATCCTTTTTTGGTTAAAAAATTCTCTCTTCCTTTTGCATGTATATTTTCTTTCTCTTGATGTATTTTCAATTTCGCTGTTTCCCATTGAATATAGCTTTCTGCTGTCTTTACTTTCATCTATTGAATATTTTAGTTATAGTGTATTTATTTGATTCTTTTTCTGGATTAAATATCTCTGATTAATTTTTCTGCTCTCATCTAGTTGTTTTGTAGATTAATCTCATTATTTTAAATGCAATGCTTTATAATTTCCTTCTCTGTAGCCTCTGTGGTTTGGTTCTGTTATCTTTATTATTATTATTATTATTATTATTATTATTATTATTATTACTACTACTGGAATGTAAGGAAAGTACTAAATTAAATAATGGGCACTACATATAAGCAATTATCATTTCCTGGATCATATCTTCATGGAAAGGATCATCTTTATCTGTACAAAGTTTAAAATGTAAAAATCTGTCACCTAATTGAAATAGGATACAAGGAGGCTGGAGCCCACTGGTTGAGAGCACTTACTAGTCCTGTAGAGGAGCCGGGTATGATTCCCAGTACTCACATGGTGGTTCATGACCATCCATTCTGGGAACAGAACTTCTCGCTTCCATGGACACCAAGCATCATGTGGTGCACAAACAGACATGCAGACAAAACATCCAAACACATTAAATTAAAAAAAAAATAAGAAGAAAAAGAGTATGTGGGGCTAGGAGTTGGCTCAGCAGGTAAAGGCACTTGCTGCTAAGCCTGATGACTTGAATTTGATCCTGGGATCCACACAATGGAAGGACAGGATGGACTGCCCTCTGACGCCCACACACACATTGTAACACTTGAGCATGCACATGTACACACTTGTACACGCGCATGCGCATGCACACACACACACACACACACACACACACACACACACACACACGCACCCACGCACGCACGCACGCACGCACGCGCGCGCACATACACACACACACACACACACACTGAAATAAAAAAGTAAATGAATGTAAATAAAATAGGATGTGCAGGGCTTTGAAGCTGAAGAGTGTTGGGGTAAGTGTTGTTTGTCCCTCGTTTGCTACCAGCACCGTGTGCCCTGTGGTGTGTTCATCTTAGTGTTCCTCTGGCTGCTTGCTCAAAGCCTCCCTGCTTGGTTCGACCTGAGCTTCCGGTGCTTGTTATCCCCACGTGCACAAACCGCCCCAGCCTGTGTTATCCCCCCATCCAGTGTCTTCCTCATTGGTGCCTCGGGGAGTCCACTGATCAAGGGAGTCGCATCTTTAGGTTGCTCGTTTCACTGGGATTTGGACTTCTCAGACTTTAGTAACTTCCCACACCTCAAACTTCAGGGTTATTTTTTTTATGATTTTTTTAAAAAATCATTCTAGGTTCTTTGTCTTTTTGAGCAGGGGTGTTTTGCTATTTCCTCCCAGTTTCCTGCACTGGTCCGAGCTCTGACTGGACACAAGGACATGCTGAACAAAAGATTGTGTCTCTGTAGCTCTTTGTCTCTAGTACCTGCTCTCTCATGTCCTGCTTGCTTTGACATCTCTTTTATGTCACCAGATATTATCTGGGTTTCTTATAACTGAAGGGTGGATCTAATATAGCTTCTTCATTACACCTATAAATATATGCTTTTTTAATTCTTGCCATTGATTTATTGAATACTATGATTATGAACATGTAAAATGCACTTAATATATTCACTAATTTATTAAATAAGTATTTATTAATCACTTGCTGTCAGGTACTTTTTAAGCATAGGAATTATATTATTAAATAAGTAATTATTAATCACCTGCTGTCAGGTATTTTTTAAGCATAGGAATTATATCCATAAACAACACTCATATCTGTTCCCATATATCTTTAGAGTTTAGTAAGGTTGAAAACAAATAGTAGAGATGGTCACGGTGCCACATCGCTGCAACCCTAGAGCTTTGGAGATGGAGGAAGTAGGCTAAGGTGTTC
Source organism: Peromyscus maniculatus bairdii (assembly GCF_049852395.1). Lineage (NCBI taxonomy): Eukaryota > Metazoa > Chordata > Mammalia > Rodentia > Cricetidae > Peromyscus > Peromyscus maniculatus. Next base: position 113,332,516 of record NC_134857.1, read on the forward strand.
CAGGTCACCGTTGGCTGTTCTGGTTAGTTTTGTTGTTAACACAGCATATCTGGAAGAAGGAACCTCAACTGAAAAACTGCTTCAGTTGGATAGGCCTGTGGGCTTGTGCATTTTCTTCACCATTAATTGATGCAGAAGGGCACAGCCCATTGTGGGCAGTGCCATCCTTGGGCAGGTAGGCCTGGACTGGGTAAGAAAGAGATTCTAATGTGAGCTTGGGCGTAAGCCAGGGAGCACCATTCTTCTACAGCCTCTGCTTCTGTTCTTGCTTCCAGACTCCTTCATTGGCTTCCTTGGATGTTTGATGGGCTGTCACTTGGAAGCATCAGATGAAATAAGCCCTTCCTTCCTCACATGGCTCTTGGTCAGTGTTTCATCACATCAGTGGAGCAGCTACATAACAAGTGTGAGACAGAGCCCAGGCTTCAACACTGCCAAAGCAACAACATTTTATTAATCTATATTTAAAGATGAAACAACTGAATACACTGAGATTTCTTGGCTTCTTTAGGGTCACAGATTTCTCAAGGTGCCTGGGGTCCAACAAGTGGTTAGTGATCTTGTCAGAGCTTGTATCTCTCTCTGCAGCCTACAGAGTGCTTCTTGAAGAATACTAAATGGTTGTTTGAACTCTCCCCCAAATTGAGAACTTGGCTATTCACACATTTTGAAAATATTGGGAGAATTGCCTGTATAAACTCTGGGTGCTATTTATAAAATGGGAGCTCTTGCCGGGCGGTGGTGGCGCACGCCTTTAATCCCAGCACTCGGGAGGCAGAGCCAGGCGGATCGCTGTGAGTTCGAGGCCAGCCTGGGCTACCAAGTGAGCTCTGGAAAGGCGCAAAACTACGCAGAGAAACCCTGTCTCAAAAAAAAAAAAAAAAAAAAAACAAAAAAAAAAAATAAATAAAATGGGAGCTCTCTTTTGTAAATAATTTTGTAGACAAGTGTCTGCTCTCTGCTTGAAACTTGGAATGGATCTACACTGTTTTCAGAACCCAAAAGTGAGGTGAGGGAAAGTGCCCATGAGGAGCAGCATCATTTTTTACCTAGGAGGACCTCCATCACTTTATAGGTGCCCGAGCCACCTCATGTTTCCTGGATCCCATTTCTTCTGATGAAAGCATGGATGATTTGACTCTAAGTGTGTCCCTCAGGACATGATTTCAGCTTTCGCCTTTCAGCTCTGCACACACAAGCACAGGCAAGAAGCCAGATTGTGTGCACCCTTATTCCATTATGACTGTATTGCATCAGTATTTCAGCTGCTCACTTAGTCCCTAAGTCACATTCTTTGCAGTTGAGTTCTCCTCGGCTCTCTAGACACACACAGTAAATTGTTTTTTAATCTGGCATTTATTCTCACTTGACTCATTTTTAAAGTCTTCTTCATTTTTTTTCTTCTGTTCATTTATAACTCTATTAGCTTGGAGACACCATTCATTTTATAAGCAGGCTTTAAACACATTTCATCTATCAGGATTAATTTTGCTGTATGCACCACCAAATAAATACATTAAAAACAATTGTAACACTTCATTAATCAAAATGTCAACTTCCACAGGAGTGAAATGTTCCCTACCTTAAAAATTCACTTTCTTTACTTGTGAGTGCTTGTCTATTTAGCTAAAATATAGAAAGTGATGTAAAATTCTGTCATTCTATTAGAGTTTGTGTGCAAGATTTGAAAAAGTAATCCATTATAATTAAGGCTAATTAATTATTATATGGTCAAATGAGCAACAAATGCACATGCAGAATCTAAAATGTTAATTATTTGAAAATTGGTTAATCAGTTGTGCAGTCAAAAGCGCATTTGTTTTAGTGTGCAGACACTTTGCACTTTTACAAGGGATTAGTCTGAAAAAAACATTAAAGTCAAACAATTTCAAGCTATCTGTGCTCTCTGAGGAAAGAAAATAAATTAAGATCAAATGAATCTGAGCTTTAAGAACCACACCAGTTTTTGTAATAAATAATCTTGAAAAGAAAAAAAAATAATATGTACACTTACTTAACATGACAAAATGAAATCAGTCTCGATCACCTACTTTATGGGAAGTATTTGGCCTGAGTATAATTAAAAAGAAATTTCCCCATATTTAATAATCTGCCACCTGCATAAAACCCCCATAGGCCAATATCCAAATGGAAATACTATTTTCTTAAAAATAAAACTAGAATCATGTAAAGATGAGCTAATCCCTAGCCAGTGATGTGGTTTCTAGCAATTTTTTTTTCATCCTCTAATTTTACAAATAATCTCTGTGCAAAAAAAAAAAAAAAGTAGTGGGGATCACTCAGAGATAGTCAGTGTCAGCAACAATGAAAACCGGAAAGAAGAAGGTAGGAAGAATTCATCAAAGGGGCAGAAGGAGAAGGCTGGGGGTACAGGACAAACACTGGAGCATTGCAGAATGCTGAAGGCAGGGCATGGTCACCTGCAGCAGGTCAGCACCGCAGCAAGGGATGAAGAGGGGAACTTTGATGTGAGTGTAATCAGCAGAATCTAAAAACACAGGAGATAGGTGGAATGGGGTGCAGGCAAAAGGACACAAGAGTTGTGAAAAAGAAAGTTTTTTTTTTAATAGTTTTGACACTGTCATAGTTTTTTTCTCTTTTTGTGGTGGTTAAGTTCATAAAAAAATGTAGTTGATAAGAAAGGTTTAAAACCCTAAGGAAAGTTTCATAATTTCAGAAAGGCCAATCTAACTGTATAGAAGTTCACTGAGATGACTAGAGTTTAGGACAGGGTAAATGTTTGAGTGGCTTCCCTAATCTCTCTGTGTGATGTTTTTAGTTGTGAGTTCATTGCAATAAAGTTCTTTTAAGGCTGGAAAGAGAGCTAAACAGATAAAAGCTATGTGTTGCTCTTGCAGAGGACCTGGGTTTGGTTCCTAGGAACCTAGCTTACCACCATATGTGATTCCAGTTCCCGGGGAATCGAAGCTCTTTGATGACTATGCAGGCACTAGCACACATGTGGTACACATACATACATGCAGGCAAAACTCTAGTACACATAAAATAAACATTTATGTTACTTCCTAATAAAAAGGAGAGAAGTTGGTTGACTCAGTCTTTTGTTCTTTGGGTTTCTCTCCTTTGGTTTTTGCTTATAAATTGTTTTAATTTCTCAGGAACAATTGTAATTAACTTGTAATCATTTTACCAAGTGAGAATAAGCACCCACTTTCTTTGAGCAGATCAGCTGGAAGAACCTGGGTCCTTTTTATCATTCTCTAGAGCTGCTTCCCTGACCTAGGTTGTGTAACTTCACATCTTATTTTGTGAGAAAAATGTGACTATCCGTAGGAAGCTCTTTTATCTTTGTTGCTGTAGTTTTTTTACGATTGAATGCTTCCCAACAGACATCAGTTCTGAGCCATGGTCATGGGACACACACAAGTTGAACAGAAGGCCAATGGAAGTTCCTAGAGAAAAGCTAGACTAGATGTCTAGGCCAACTGTCTCCACTGAGACTAGAAACACTCTTCACTTGCATTTGTTCTTTGGCAAGAAGTGATGATTATGTAGGCCAGAGCCTGAGGCATGTAGGTACCCTTAGAAGTTAGTACAGGACACTCAAAACATGATTTTTTTTCTCAAGGACACTAGACACATAATGAGTGTCTTAGTTAGGCTTTCTGTTGCTGTGAAGAGACACCACAACCAACTCATATATAGGAAAACATTTAATTGGGGTTGGCTTATAGTTCAGAGGTTTAGTCCATTATCATCAGGGTGGAAACCATTGTGGCACATAGGCAGACATGGTGCTGGAGAGGTAGCTGAGAATTCTACATCTGGATCTGCAAGCAGCAGGAAGAGAGAGTGACACTGGGCTTACCTTGAGCTCCTGAAACCTCAAAGCCCATCTCCTGGGACACACCTCCTCCAACAAAGCCATGCCTCCAAAAATGCCACTCTCTGAGTCTATGGGGGCCATTTTCATTCAAATCACCACAATGAGAGAACATAAGCACTGATGTGTGTGTGTCTGTGTGTGTCTGTCTGTGATTAAGAAATTCTAGGGAGAGCAAAGAGCATCCTGGAAGCCAACTAAAGTGAAAATGTAATGAGATGCTGGTAAAGCTCAGCTCACAAAAGTCGGCTTACTTTTCTTTTTCACTAGGAGGAAATCTGCCTCCTCTTCCTCTTTGAGAAGATACATAAAAAATGAACAGTCTCATAACTTAACATTCAAGCAAAGAAAAACAAAAACAAAAACAAAAACAAAATGCCATTGATATTAGAACTGCAATTCAGCTTTGTGACACAAATCCATGCCACCTTATGGCCAAAAGTGAAAGTTGAAAATTCAGTTTTAAGTATGTTTAAGTATTAGGATAGAAAAAGAAATTATTTCTGGACTAACACAGCTTGAAAACAGGCATCAGTGTATTTTTTTTTGTAGTATCCCAGACTATAAGAGAAGTTTACAGTTAAAATAATCAATAATCACAAGGGCCTAAGATGTCCTGTGTAAGAAAGGAAGAAGATTCCAAACTTTACATTTTCAATTATAGGACAAAGTGTATTTGTGTATTTTGATACATGATAAATAGAATCTGAGAAATTTATAAAAATAAAAACAGCATTTGTAAAAACAAAGTCTTTAATTATTGAATAAAACTCAATGGACTGATCGAATGGCAGAATATGTACGACTAGTAAATTAATAAATCAGGAAAAAAAACACAGAAGAGATTAGCTAGAAAACAGTCCAGGGAGGAGAAGCAGAGGTAGAAAATAGCAAAGATCGGTGAAACTATTGAGAGAATAAACAGATCAAATGTGTGTGCTCTCCTCCATGGGGAGTTGAAATTTTAATATGAGAAAAATGAGGCAAAGGGAATATTTGACGATACTATGGCCAAGAACTTTCCAGAAATTACTAAAGATACCAAATTGACCATTTCAACCAGTTGCAAAAAGGTCAGTTTTAATGTTTTACAGCCATGTGCATAATAAAAACCAAAGAATGTTAGAGGCAGCCAGGGAATTGGATTCTTGTTAAAAACCATGCTTTTATCCAGTTATTACAATGAGACACATAACTGTGTTTGGATTTGCCCATCACAAGGAGGTCTCTATGATCAGACTTGGACAGTTAAATCAACTCTTATAGTCTCATAAACTAGTCACATATCTGGAATTAGGCAAGAGCATAGAGCAAGAGCCAGCTAGCTACAAAAGCAAGTAGTGCCCGTTATCGCGGCAAACTGCCACCAGCTCAAACGTTCAGTTGTGAGATATTCCTTCTGATAAGAAGACTAAGGAAAGCAAAGTTCACGTTTAATGAGTGGATGGTGTTGTTATGCTAATACCTCTCCCAAATGACAGCAACTTCAGTATGCCTCTATTTCTCGGCCTTGAAAGACAGTGGAGAGAGACAACAGGCCACATTAGGCAAAACTTTGGCTGACACATCTGATTTTCTGCTTTGATTAGAAGAGTCTCTATACCCATGGGTTGTGGTGAATGGTTGATCTGGATAATCAGTGACTTGTGGGGACAGAAGTTTCATGACCAGGAATAGAAAGGTATAGAAATAAGGCTCATGAGTGAATGGATGGTAACTGATACTAAGTTTAAATGCCTTTATGTTACTTATTAAGACCCAGCAGAGAGCAATCGCTACAGGAAAGACACTAAGAATTAAAGCAAAACAGAGACATTGTCTGATGATACTGAATGAAGAAAAATATCTGTTGTTATTAGCAGATTGTCATCATTCATCCTGTAGTTGCACCAATAGGCCCCCCGAGCAAAACGGCATGGAGACAAGGGTGTAGGTTCTACTTGGGGCCCTCAGCATGGACTCCCACTTAATAAAACCAACCTCACTATTACTGTCAATATGAAACTATTTCTTCTTTTCTATAAACTAATATCTTATTTTAATTCAACTATTTACATACAATTTATTTTGCTCATATTCTTCTCCTCTCTCAACTCCTCTCAGATTCTGCTCACTCCCTACCCACCCAGTTTCTTGTTCTCCCTATCTCTCAAAAAGGAACCCACAAAACAAAAGACAGATGTCAAACAGACAAAAACCCGATAAGACACACACACACACACACACACACACACACACATACACACACACACACAAAACAAAACAAAACATGGGGTCCATTTTGTGTGGGCCAACTACTCTGAGGCCTGGGTCCTGTCTTAAGAGTTTAGTTGATATACCTAGGGGCACCCCATTTTTCCTTTTCCAGTAGGTATAAATTGCAAGTGGCTTCTTGGCTAGAAATAGGACTTAGTGTCCTCTCCCTCTTCTCCCATCCTGGGATTTTGTCTGGTGTGAACCTGTGCAGGTCTTGTGCATGCTGTCACAGTCTCTGTGAGTTCATCTGTGTGATACCATTTCAGACCCTAACTAGTCAGTGCTGGCTTGCAAGGGTCATGTGTATATCTAGTAGTGCAGTAAGACAAAGTGTAGGCCTTTCCCCTGCATGGCTGTGCCAATTTTCAGTGGCAAATGTGTTGGGTGGGGCTTTCTATTTCACTCCTACCCAGACAGAGAGTGCACCTTTTGAGCATCTCCATCTTCCATGTGCCATGGGTGAAGGTGGCAGGCCTGTGGGAAGAGAAATTGACTTTCTAGCCCCCGAGTGCCTTATTGCCCACTGACAGTTTTAAAGCAGGACCAATCCTTAGAAACTAAAGGTAGAAGACTTCAGCATACCACTAATGGTTGGTGGTAAGTTTAGATTACTTAAATGAAGTTCTCTCTCTCTCTCTCTCTGTGTGTGTGTGTGTGTGTGTGTGTGTGTGTATGAAACAGTCCTCCAAACGGTTATCTGTTATTATAACTAAAAAGGGAAAGACACAAAAGGAAATGTTGACAGTTTTGCAGGAACAGGAAGGGTCCGTAGATTATGTATGCAAATTAAACAGGACTTTAACCCATACATAGGTACAATAAAATCAAATTAGGGGCTAGTGAAGCTCTCAGACCTCATCAGAGAAGTTTCTTTGTGCAATGGATGATGATTAATGCAAAAACTCACAACTCATCCGAGTGCAGAGAATCAGTTTCACTGGCTTGCTCAACCTCAAATGGGACATCTATATCACACCCCTTGCTCAAGGCTCAGGATTGTCACAGATGAGGGGATGGAAAGACTGTAAGAGCCAAAGGTCAGGAAGGACAAAAGTAAAACAGTATCTTCTGGATATAATAGGGCTGCTGTACTCATGAGCTCACAACAGCTGTGGTTGCCTGTAGAAGATCTGAACAAGATAAAGCTAGCCAACATTCTAGCTCAGAAGAGGGTCCTCATGAACCTGACCCAGAACTGGGAAGCTACTGACAGCTGGTCATTTCTGGGGGAGAGTCAGTTTTCCTTAAGAGTGTGGGCCCTGATATGTCAATATGCTCCAATGGTTGTCCCAATACCCATTAGTACGTGGAAGCACAAATTAGACTTGGTAATTGAGAAGGAGAGTGAGAGAGAGAGAGAGAGAGAGAGAGAGAGAGAGAGAGAGAGAGAGAGGGAGAGAGAGAGACGCTGGAAGGGGTGGATGGGTGATGCTAAGTGGAGGATTGAGGGCTCAATAAGATCAAAACACATTGTATAAAGTTTTCAAAGAGTTAATAAATGTCATATTGAAAATAGTGAGATCTGACAACTGTGGATAGGTTTCAACAGTTAAAATGCTTTAATTAGAGAAGGATGCTGCACAAAATCTAAATGGTCTAGCTCAGTCAGTAGAGCATGAGACTCTTAATCTCAAGGTCATGGGTTCATGCCCCACGTGGGGTGCCAGGTGTTCCTTGAATTTTAAATGGTCTTATAATAAAAAAAAAAAACCCTGGAGCCAGATATTGAGGTAAATGTTGAAAGACCAGAGAGACAAAGGAATAAGCCACAGCTAGTTCTCACCTTGCTAACTCCATGAATCCTCTGACTGAATGTCTCTGAGTCCTCAGCTGAAAGGGGTCCAGCCGAAAAGTGCTCCTCAGCTGAAAAAGAGCTTTAGTTCCTGTCTCCTCATGCCTTATATACCTTTTCTCTGCCCAGCTATATCACTTGCTTCTTGGTGCTGGGATTAAAGGCATGTGTGCTTCCCAAATACTGGTAGCAAGGGCATGAGATCTCAAGTGCTGGGATTAAAGGTATATGATTACCAAGTACTGGGATTAAAGGTGTGTGCCACCACTGCTTGGCTCTATTTCTCTCCTAGATTGAATCAACCTCATATAGTCCAGGGTGGCTTTGAACTCACAGAGATCCAGATGGATCTCTACCTCCTGAGTGCTAGAATAAAAGGTGTGTGCCACCGCTGCCTGGCCTTTATATTTAATCTAGTGGCTTGTTCTGTCCTCTGATCTTCAGGCAAATTTTATTAGGGTACAACAAAATATCACTACAAGAGGGAAATAAATTACAGAAATTATTTTTCTTTAGAAAAATGCACAATAAGTCTAGTCCAAGAAAAGCAATAATTGGATATTGTAAAGTGTTGATTATAATGGAGACAATAATATTATTTAATATTTTGTATAGTGCTAGTGGTCAGATCTAAGGTGCAATATATTTTTGGTGGTTTAGTGGTTGTTTTAGAATGCTTTTCTTGATTGCAGGTCACACTTCTGCCTTGCCCAAACATCTCAGAGTTTTTAGGTATGCCAGATATCTTGAATAAAATATTAAAGCACATTAATTAGGTAATGTCTATCTTTGTAAAGGACAGGGTCATTATTTTAGTAGACACTAAGAGTGTGTAGTCTCTCTGATCTAATCAGTATTTGAATTGTGTTAATAGTCCTTATCTATTACATTAAATTTATATATATATTCTTACTAGTTCAGAAACTTTTTGATAGCAAAGATTACTAAGGATTGGAGAGATGGCTCAGTGGTTAAGTGTACCTACTACTCTTGCAGAAGACCCATGGTTGATTCCCAGCATGCACAGGGTGGCTCACAACCATCTGTAACTCCAGTTCTAAGGGATCTGACATTGCTCTTCCTTCCTTTACTGGTGCCTGGCATGAATGTGGTGCACAGGCATACATGCAGGCAAAACACCAATACACATAAAAATTTACATACAATTACAGAAAAAGAGAGCTGGTTAAATAAATGTGTTTAATGGCATTTCATTTTTATTTTATGTATCTTTAACAAAGAAAACTCATCCTAGTATCCTTAAAATTACACTCAAACTTATTAAGTATGCCATTGTCTTAGTTGGGGTTTATATGACCAAAAAGCAGCTTAGGGAGGAAAGGGTTAATTTGGCTTACAGTTCCACATTGCTGTTCATCACTGTAGGAAGTTAGGGCAGGAACTCAGACTTGTTTTACTGACTTGTTCCCCACGCTTGCTCAGTCTGCTTTCTTATAGAACTCAGGACCACCAGCCCAGGTATGGCACTGCCCACCATGGGCTGGGCCCTTTCCCATTGATCACTAGTCAAGAAAATGCCTGACAGCTGGATCTCATGGAGACATTTCCTCAGTGGAGACTCCTTCTTCTCTGATGACTCAAGCTTATGTCAAGTGGACACACAAAAGCAGCCAGTGCAGCTGTCATGTAAGTTATGGTGACAGTATGATTCCATGTTGGTAAATCTCATTGGAAATTTTGCTTCTTACTTTTTAAAAACCCATTTTATGTTACCATTATCTGCAATTAAGAGTCCAGATTCATAAGCTAGGTTCAGCTACCTGGATGCTATTCTACCCAGAAATGTTAATACTGAGGTAGTGTAGTAAAGAACCAAAGGTTCAGGGTTGGAGAGATGGCTCAGTGGTTAAGAGAACTCGCTACTCTTTAGGAGAACTTGCGTTCATTTCCCAGCTCTCATGTCAGGTGGTTCACAATAGCCGGTAACTCTAGTTTCAGGGTAGCTGATACCTGATACCTCTGGCCTCTGAGGACAGCTGCATTCATGTGCACATATTCACACACACACACACACACACACACACACACACACACACAACTAAAATAATAAACATAAATCTCCTCTTTCAAAAAAGAACTAAAAGCAAAGAATGACAGAGCAGTGGGGAGAGCAAGGCCACTGGGAGAGAAGCACAAGGTGGTTAGACTGTCGTGGGGCATGGCATCCATCGGGTTCTAACTACCCCCAATCCTGTATCTTCTGCCAGCATTTCTTTATGTGTAGTCTTCTAGCTTTGTGTATGTAGCCAGGAAGAATAGAAAATAACACATCTAATGGTGGATTTGTTATCAAAAACTCAAAAGTTAGTTTTCTAGCTGGTGAGATGGGTTATTTATATTGGTTTGAAGCAAGCAGGCTGTATTTCTTTTTTCTTTTTCTTTATTATTATTATTATTATTATTATTATTATTATTATTATTATTATTATTTGTTTTTTTGAGACAGGGTTTCTATGTGTAATTTTGCGCCTCTCCTGGAAATTGATTTGTAGACCAGGATGGCCTCGAGCTCACAGAGATCTGCCTGCCTCTGCCTCCTGAGTGCTGGGATTAAAGGTGTGCACCACCACCACCTGGCTGCAGGGCTGTATTTCTTATAGCTCATCTTTTCTGATTTTCTTCATGGAACTTTTTAGCCTAATATAATAATTGTAAAGCAAAAGATATAGCATGTTTTGAAGCAGATATTAATTTTTTTGAATAAGAGCTAATCTATTATCATTGCATCTAAACTGAGGGAGCTAGTTTGGGTTCTTTGAAATCTACAATGGAAACACAGACCTCTTCCTTCCTTTCTCCCTCTCTCCCTCTCTCCCTCTCTCCCTCTCTCCCTCTTTCCCTCTCTCCCTCCCTCCTTCCTCCTCCCTCCTTCCTATTTATGTACTTTGGTGTTTTGCCTGCATGTGTGAAGGTGTTGGAACTCAGTTACAGGGAGTGGAGTCACATGGAGCAGGAGTTACAGATGGTTGTGAGCTGCCAGGTGGGTGCTGGGAATTGAACCTGGGTCCTCTAGAAGAGCAGCCAGTGCTCTTGACCACTGAGCTATCTCATCTCTCCAGCTTCGGAAACCCAGATTTTCTGGATAGTCTGCATGGGTGTACTTGAATCAAGGATATATGACTATTTTCTGTTCCTTCTTTTTTCTCTTTTATTTATTTATTTTGGAGAGAGGGTCTCACTACATAGGTTTGGCTGGCTTGGAACTCACTATGTAGATCAGGCTGGCCTCAGAGTCATAGAGATTTTCTTGCTTCTGTCTCCTGAGCAATGGGATTAAAGGTGTGAGCCACATCACACTTGACTCGATGCGATTTTCTTACATGGAAAAATAGCTAATTAAGTTACTATTATCCTTCACTCATTAACAGAGAATAACCAATAATTGATTTGGGAAGGGAGGGAGATCTTTCTTAAGCTGCAACCTTTTTTTTTTTTTTTTTTTTTTTTTAAATTGGATCTGTCTCCTGATGATTAACACAGAAATTCCTCTAGCAATTACAAACTCTCTTATAAATGGCTCTCATAATTTATGGCTTGCCAGGAGCAGCTTCAAAGTCAAACATGTGTGTAATTCACTGTCTTGGCTCATTTCCATCACATTTTCACCCCCATACGCAAAGTTCCTCACTAAGAGAGTGTGTTCCTCTGAGCTGTGCAAACTCATGATGGAGGGAGCACCATGGCTGGCTTCCACGGACCCATTTGGATGGAAAATGGGAATATTTCCAGATAAAGTAATTCCATTGATCAGCTTCACCCTTCATGCGTAATCATTGACTCCAGTCTCTCCCCTTTTACACCAGTTTTTTCTCTTTCCACCTTTTATTTTAATGCCCCCTGAGCTGTAAGGGAACAATCTAGGCAATGAGTTTGAACCTCTCAGGATGATTAAAAGGAGGCACTGGATGTTCATCTCCTCTCTCATAAAGAAGAACCAGGCATATAGCTGCCTTTGGCAGTGAGGGGTTGTGGCAAACACTGAGGCAGCAGGCCAGAGATCAGAGCCTTCTTAGACTTAGGAATACAGGCCAATGGGAGACTTAGGAAGAAAAAGGAACTATCCCAGGACATCCCCACTCCTGAGACATACTGGGAAGGGGCTCTCTCTTTAGTTGGAGGAAGGGTGAGAGTTCTTGCAAACTTTATCAGCAAGGATGTGGGCAATCCTGACTTCTGGAAACTCAGTCCTCACAGAGTGGCGACCCTCTTAGAGGAGTAACCTGGCATCTACGTGGTGGCCTGCCTATGGAAAAGGAACTCCTGTTATTTCCCAGACATGACCTCCTGTCTGACGTTGGGCTGTCCCATGTGTCAGAAAGCCACATGTTCCCAGCATTGAGACTTTACAGAGAGTCCACTGCAGGGGACCTGGTATGAAGCTACCTTGTCTCAGCAGAGTGACTCTGACTGAAACCTGCTGAGGTGCCCTGCACTACAGGGCAGAGATGTCGTGACAAGGAAGCAGGCAGAGGAGACCATATGAGGGAATCAGGAGCCGAGGAAAATGGCTAACCACCTGTGGTTTTCTGTCAGTGCCAGAAATGAAGATACCCACATGGCTCCCACTTTCCCTTCCCCCTCTCCTGCCCCAGACATCTACTGCTGAGGTGAGGAGGGGGTGCTGAGGTTCTGCTCTTGTGATGGACAAGGGGTCAGTCGAAGGGACCTTGAGCAATACTGGGGCTCTGGCTATCTCCTAACCCAGGGTACTCCACAGCCAAATCAAGCCCCTAGAGGAAATGAACCAGTTCTAGCCATAGTCTGTTCCTGCATGAGGACTAGATGTTATAAGGCCTGGGTCTGACACAGCCCTGGGAGGCTCACACTCAGGCAGGGAGGGACACCATGGTTATGACAGTCTGTGTGGTTCCTGTTGCTGGCCACTCCCTTTTGTTCTCTGACCATGCAAGTGCGAGTACCACAGAGCGGGCACTACACTTCTTGCAACCCCGTTTCCCCATCCTGAATCTGGGTCTATACCAATCCCTGGCCGGGAAACAAGAGTTTCAGACACTTCATCCTTGTCTGTAATAGCAGTGCCAGAGGCCTTTGATTTCACGAAACTTGCAAACCTAGCCAGAGGAAGCCTGAGCCCCCCAAAAAACCCCCACTGTTATCCAATAAGGGCACCACTCCAATCTTATGAGTAGCCACACGCAGAGAACCCCGTACTCACTGCATGCCTGGAGCTTCCCAGACATTCCTCCTTGTGGTTAGGCATAGATAGAAAGACACCCAGAGGGAAAGCTGCCCTGCTGCTTGCCTGCCTTCCCTTCTTGCTGGGGAGTGTGGCTATCCTGCTGCTCCTGGGGCTGCCGTTTCCCCATCCTGAATCTGGGTCTATACCAATCCCTGGCCGGGAAACAAGAGTTTCAGACACTTCATCCTTGTCTGTAATAGCAGTGCCAGAGGCCTTTGATTTCACGAAACTTGCAAACCTAGCCAGAGGAAGCCTGAGCCCCCCAAAAAACCCCCACTGTTATCCAATAAGGGCACCACTCCAATCTTATGAGTAGCCACACGCAGAGAACCCCGTACTCACTGCATGCCTGGAGCTTCCCAGACATTCCTCCTTGTGGTTAGGCATAGATAGAAAGACACCCAGAGGGAAAGCTGCCCTGCTGCTTGCCTGCCTTCCCTTCTTGCTGGGGAGTGTGGCTATCCTGCTGCTCCTGGGGCTGCCGTCCTTCACTGACATCAGAACCCAGCTTGTGTGGTCTTGCAGTATGGACTGAAGAATGGCAACTCTCTAAAAACCCTGCAGACCTTCAGCATGAGATTGGGACTGTTGGGGAATCCAGCATCTGGGGCTGAACAGCTACTGGTTCATGCTCCTCTCCAACAAGCAAATAAATGGCCATCGCCCAACTAGCCATCCTTTATCCTGTAATCTAGCTGTTCTCAACCCGTGGGTCCCTATCCCTTTGGGGGTCACAGATCAGATACCCTGCATATCAGATATTTACATTATGATTCATAACTGGAAAGATTACAGTTACGAAATAGCAACGAAATAATTTATGTCTGGTGGTCACCACAACACAAGGAACTACGTTAAACAGTCACAACGTTAGGAAAGTTGAGAACCACTACTTGAAAGTATAATCTAATAAATCTGCTTGAAAGTATAATCTAATAATCTGCTTTCATAATAAATACTCAGCCTACTAGCTCTGTTCCTTTAGAGAAGCCTGCCTAATAAAGACACCAATTAAAAACATAGTAGCTATGCAATAAACTGAAAATTCTTAGTAATAGGGAGTATTGTGAGCAGCAAGCTCCAGGGATCTGCCTGTCTCTGCCTCCACAGTGATATTATTACAGGGTGTATAGCACCATGCCTAGCTTTTTATATGGGCACTAGGGATGGAAACCCAGGTCCTTGTGCTTGGATGGAAGACACTTTACTGATTGAGCAATCTCAGCCTCTCCTAACTTGCCATTTTTATTTGGAGCAGCGTCTCCCCTTGCTGACTCTGAAGATTAGGCTGGCCTTGAAGGTACTGTGATAGCCTCTTTCTGACTTCTAAGTGCTTGGATTACAGGTATGCACCACTGTGTCTGGCTAAGCTTGGTGATTTATTTGTGGGACAAAGGACTCAGTGTGTGGTTGTACTCATGGCTCTGAGTCATTACACAGAAAGGTAGCAAACACAGCAGTGAAGGGAAAAGGCTCTCGCTGTCTTTGGGACACCAGGCAAAGACTCCAAATGCCCTTTCCTGGAGGCATTGCTCCCAACATTCTTAAGTCCCTTAGCAATAAGTCAGCCAGTTCTTGCTAGCAGTGGTCAAACAGGGCAGCTCATTAGAAAGACAGAGCTCCGGGCTTTGGTTTTAATCTAGAGTTAGATTATGCAATTCCTTTCTGCCTAGCATCTGGATTCCAGACTCCGAGGAGGACAGCAGATGTGAAAGATAAAACCACACTGTCTGCACAGTTGAGGCACAGAGAGACACTTACTAGTTCTAGGGATGGTGGGAATGCTCTTCAAATGTGAGTTCCTAGACATCCAGGGGCCAGCCTCATGAGCAGGTCTTTAAAAGGGCAGGCATTGGACTGTCTCAATGCTTTTCTACGCAGGCATTTTTATTACATATCACATAGACGCAGAACATAGTCCCTCTTTTAAAAACTCTCAAGACCTCGTTTCTCATATTAAAAAATGTCTCAGTCTAGCTTCATGCAGCGTCACATAACCTTACCCCCTTTAAATAAAACAACTCAGGGACAATTGACTGTTTGTAAGAAAGAATGCCAAGGCCCCCCAGACTTTATCTCCACTCTCAAAAAAACAAACTGGTCTCCATGTGATTCATATCAGAATAAAAGCAGGGCTCTATTTATGTAACATTCAAGACCATCTCAGTTGCCTCAATGGGAACAAAATAATAAAAAAAAATAAACTCAGTGTGGAGTAAACTCATCTTTCAAAACTGAGTTCACAGTGGCTAAAACATTATTGCTAGTTTCTTGCCTATTGTCCATTAATTTAAAATACTATCTCCAAAAAGAAATAATTTATGATCTTCTTAACTGTTAAGAGTTTATTAGTGATGATTCCTTTGTACAGGCCATTCCAGAGAAATTCTGAGATGCTCTGTGACTCCACCCTTTGCTCCATTTAAATTTCCTATTGAAAGTTGAACATAGTTCAAGGAGTCAGAATGCACACTATAATATTTTGAGGATTTGCCCCGGTTTTCAGAAAGTGATCATTTAGTTTCAAAGTCATTAAGAGTATGGAATGAAATAGACGTAGTGCCTGAATCCTTTGCTTAGTAGCCACACTTCCTAGGAAAATGAGTAGCTTTGTCGAAGTGTGTCTCCTCGTTTGTCAAGTGAGACAGGAACAGCACAGTCTTCACTTTCTGAGTGGTAAGAGATGATGCATTAAGCATACAGTTTGCACTGGTTCATAATATGATCTCAATAAATTTCAGCTCTTGCTACAACTTCCCTACTTCAGTTGTTACTGTAACCATCCATGCATTTCATCAGGCAACTGGTATTTTCTGTGTGGTGGTTCATTCCTCTATTCCCAGCACTTCTGTGGCTGAGGCAAGATGATCATCCATGAGTTCCTTGGCCAGCCAGCTGGCCTTTATAGTGCAACCCTGTAAGAAGGAAGGAAGGGAGAAAGGAAGGATGGAAGGAAGAAAGAAGGAAGGAAGGAAAAAAGGAAGGAAGGAAAAAAGGAGAGAAAGAGAGAGAAAGGAAGGAAGGAAAGAAAGAAAGAAAGAAAGAAAGAAAGAAAGAAAGAAAGAAAGAAAGAAAGGAAACATATTTCTTGATTTGTCATTGAATCTTGCTTTGGGTAGAATACCACTATGGCTAGAATAACCTATCAGCATTAAGAGTCTCACTTACAGGCAACAAAATATGTGTGATAACTAATAACTGATAGCTACCACAAGAGCAAAAGTAACAAGACAATTAAAACATAACTCATAAGTTAATAGACTATCACTGGGTTAGACATCAGCTTCAGTGTCTAACCAATTTAATCTTTTATTAAAATATATTTTTGTTAATTCTTTGAGAATTTCATACACGTATACCATGATTATATTCACCTTCAATCCTCTACCTAACTCCTTCCGGATCTACCCCTCATTGCTCCATTCTTTTTCAACTTCGTGTCCATTGAAAAAAGTTTTATTTATTGATTTATTTAGTATAATACACTGAGTCCAATTTGTATTGCCCACATACATACTTCTGAATATAGAGCCATTGACGGGAGTAGGTCAATCTACTGGGGTCCACACCCTTAAAGAAAACTGACTCTCACTCCCCCAGAACCTACCAACCATCAACACCTCCTCAGCTACGGATGGATACTCATGAGCCCTCTTCCCTCCAGGCTGCAATGTTGGCTGTCCTAATTATGTACAGGCAACAATAGCTGCTGAGTTCATGACAGTGGTCCTGTCATGCTCAGAAAACACTGTTTTGCACGGGTCCTCCCTGACATCTGGCTCTTACAATCTTTACTGCTCCTCTTCTTCTTCTAAGACGGTCCCTGAACCATGAGGTATGGGGCATCACACACACACACACACACACACACGCACGCACGCACGCACGCACGCACGCACGCACACGCACACATCTCATCTGTGACTGAGCACAACACATACATTTAATTTCTGCACTTTGACTAGTTGTAAGTGTCTGTAACTTTAGGCATCTTTAAATTCATATAAAGGAGATGTGGGCCATTTTTTTTTTGTAAAAATAGTCACCAATAAAAATAATCCTATAAATGACTAGCTATATTTATGACCACATAAAAGATATGAAGGGCAAATTGTTTTATTCTTGTTTTGGTATAAAGAAGTACTTTTATTCACTCATTTTTCCTTAGATCCATAAAATAAGACTAACACAATTAATACTGTTTAGACTTTTTTATTTTTTTGAGTGAGAGTTCTCTCTATGTATCCCAGGCCATCCTGGAACCCACTATTTAGGTATCACTGCATGGCTTCAAACTCACAGAGATCCCCCTGCCTCTGCCTCCTGAGTGCTGAGATTAAAGTTGTGCACCATATACCTGCCTCTTCTGAAACTTTTGAAAAAAATAATTGAAAAGTTTTAAGAAAAATAAAATTTTGATATGAGGAAATGTTTTCAAAGCCAACTATGGCTATCCTAGTAAGAAATTATTCATCTCTGTATCATAAAGAATAAATTGGGTAAGAAGAGGACTCCAACTTAACATTGGATCTTATAATGACAGGATGTAGACACTGGTGTCATTTCCTGGATTCCTGGCTGAGATAACTGGGTGCACTTATCTAGTCAGTGACCCTAAAAGAGTGAGGAAGTGCTCATAACTGAGCAATTGTGGTCTGGCTTTTGAGCATGTCAAACTCAGGCATCTACAGTGCATGGGAAGAGACAGTCACTTGACAGAAGGGTCAGGAAGACTATATTGACATGGAAGCCACATTATCATTCTTTTGTCCAGCATCTACTCTTTGGCAGGTACTTGTTAAAAGCTGTTAAGACAGAGGGATCACCTTGACTGTTCCATGTCCTGCTGTCTGTGGGTCTAGCCTCTATTCACTCTTCCATGGAAACACATTCCTTACATTTCAGATATCTTTAAGTAACTCCAGTCTGTCTAACTTTGAGCTCTTCCCTCTCTGCCCACAGCCTCTAATATTCTCCTCTCCTCCTTCTCATAGCGTCACCCCAAGCAACTCTGTTTGGGGGAACCAGTAGTCCACACCCATTTTGCTGCCTCTAGTGCCCTCATGCTCCCAGTTTGCTTCTTTTCTAGCTCAGATTCCAATCCCATTTCCCTTAGAGACTGTACAGCAGCCGTGCCTTTTCGGTCAACTCCCTTGAAACTCGGGGTTTTCCTGTGATTCATTTCTTCACGGTAAATTGTCACAGATGTCAGGTGGGTTTTGAGTATAGGGTATTTTTTTAGAGTTTTGTCCTACTTTGAACTGGGTCGGGACGGCATGATCCCTGGCATCTATGTTGCAACCATGAATGAAAAGCTGTGACTGTCACCAAGATGTTGGCTTTCTCCATGCTATAAGTCACTGGGCCAGCAGCAACCATTGCATTTTGCAAAAGCAAAAACAAATAAACAAAAACAAAATTGACAAGACTCCCTTACTTGAGATAGAAAACACTCTTAAGTAATGTATCATCCAAGAATAATGTACAGAATTTGTGTGATAACAAAACAAAACAAAAACTCCCCAAAACATCCTGCTGTAGGCATTTGGGAAAGTTGGTGATGTTTAAAGAAAGGACACTTTAGATCTGAATTTTCTAAGTGCCTTCTGCTGATGGAAGGGCTGCTAGACAACCATTTCCTCCTTTGGATGACTTTTAAAAACTCAGACCACATGGCTCTGGCAGGGATGTCCCCTCGTCTTATGTCCTAGGTATTAACCCCCCAAATTCAATGCACATCAAATATGGCTATTTTGAATCTATTTTTGAAATATTCTGGTGAGAGCTTGAAGAGAAAAGCTAAGTCCTGATTCTGGAATCAACATCAGGGATGCCATGAAGTTCCAGTTGCTTATGCTATATAATCAACTATTTCATGTGAGGATCTCTGGAGGTCCACACTGTGATAGAACTTGGGGGTACAGACATTTATTGAGTTCATTCTCCCTAAAAGGAATGTGGAAGGTGTGTGAACAGGCAGAGGGGGAAGTTGGATTGTGATGTGGGTCTGACTATGCTCAGCTAGTTGTGAGTGAGTAGGACTCCTCATGACCCAGCATGGTGTGCCTCACTTCATCTCTTCATGTATACAATTCTGGGGATGTGTGGCTTCCAGGGATGAGGAGTTCTTTTCAACTGAAGCATAGTCTAAAGGAGCTCACAGATAGAGGCTCTTGACTGAGTTAACACAGTTGGGCAGATTGTATTTTCTGGAGGCATTGTGTGGCTAGTGCACCTACCATATCTACCACACTAACCATGGAGAAGGGCTGTTTGCAACAAGTGAGAATGAGACCTATGCATCTAAATAACCAGAGCCTGGGAAGAGCTTGAGGCTCATATCCAGTTATGCCTGAGGCCAGAACTGTTCTTACTGTCTTTAGTTACCTGAGACAGCAACCTCTCTTGGATTAGCTGTGTTAGCCATTGTAGCCATATTGGGAACATGCATTTAAGGTAATGGTTGTTTTGAGGGTGTGAATGGTAGACACCTTTGTAGAAGTTGAGGCGACTGAATGTGAGATGAAGACAGACACGATGGTGATTAGAATAAATGCTACATGAAGGAATCATCAGGCTTTACAGATGGATTTAAAAAGGGATCCAAGAGAGTGAGAACTTCTAGACAGCTTCCCAGCTTTTGGGTTAGGTGAATTGTCTATCTCTTGATAATGGATCCAGGACTGGTTTAATCCACCCATGAAGTCAGACCTCTGTCTATTACCTGATGACTTCTCAAAGATCCCATATTGTAAGACTTTGGAGATAAAGTTAATAACACATGAACTCTGAGAATGGACCTTTAAATCGTAGTAAGGGGACTATTTATGGAGGTACATTGAATTTAGAAATCTGCTTGTGTCCAGATAAACTGAGTTAATGGTACTGTTTGTTACATGGATGTAACACTCATCTTGCCCACAAGAGTACACTTGCCAAGAAGACTGGGCTATTTTTCAGCTGGCATGGTACCTATTGCCTGGGACAGCAATAGCAAAAGCTTCCTAACTATGAGTAATCATGTACAAATAAATATAAGAAAAAAGCATTGCAGTACCTAGTAATAATGCTTAAAAAGGCAAAGAGAAGAAAAGAGGAAGGAAAACTGTTGGTCTCTCATCTGCACCATTCTTTCTTTATTTTTGGCTTCCTGAGTACAAACTCACTAAAAGTCTGGAATTACAAGATGGCCATTCAGGACAGACAGATGATACAAACACTGAGCCCCTGTGGGCAATCATTTGATCAAGTCTTGTGGATTTCCCTGCACAGGGGTTGCTACTCATATGGAGCAAGCATCATAAATGATCTTTTCTGACTTCAGGCCAGAAATCGCCAAGGTGGAGTTCTTTCCCATAGAACCACAGGGCAGCCTCAGAGCACTTTCTTATGTTCATCCAACTAAGATGACTTCCCAGAAGAGCGTTCTCTTAGCTGCAGTTCATTAATTGGCTTTGCCATGAAAGTTGAAAGTAATATGCTGTCCTTAACTTTGTTCATTCAGCAGTATTTTGTTCTTAAGTGAATATGATGGGCTTTAAAATAGGACATAAAATGATTCACACATATGAGGAGGCATAGGTATTAAAACAACGAGTCTGCCATGATGGAGAAAACAGGTTTGAGTACCCCTCTCTACTTACTGTATGTATGACCTTGGACACTGTATGTATGACCTTGGACAAGTTATCTAACTTCCTTGACTTTTATGCTTTCATCTCAACAGCTAAATAATAACACATATTTTGCAGAATCATCATAAAAACTTAAAAACATAGGACATGTCAAACATTTGTCCCAGATTTTGGTACAGGCTAAGTGTTCAAATAAAGTCAATATCATCTTAGGATAATTATCTTGTATTATTAACTTAATTTTTGTATTTATATTCTTTGGCTCCAGTTTCTTTTTTTCCTTGTTTTTGAAGCAGGGTCTTGTAATACTGCCCAGGTGTACCTCAATTTCCTACAGGAAACTTCTTTCCAGTATACCCTCTTCCCTTCCTACTTTCACATCTTTAAAAAATAACCCACTCAGTTTAATTAGTGTTGCTCTCTTTTGGTGGGTATGGGGTATTTACTAGATAATGGACAACTTATCAGTGCATGCCTACTATCAGAAAAAACTGGAAATTGTTGAAGCAGAATTGTCAGCAGTAATAAGAAATGCATGTCTCAGTAGGTGGGCATAGCAGGGCATGGATGAGAAAGATACACAACTCAGGAAGTCTGCACAGGGACTTCCAGGCTACCAATTACTTTCAAGTATTTTTGGTATCATATTTTATAAGTTAACTTTATTTATTTATTTAAATCTCTTTATGTATGTATGTATATATGTATGTATGTATGTATCATCTATCATTTGATCGATATTTTGTAGTAGGTAGCCATTCCAGCTTGGATCTGGAAGTTCCAACCCCCATTGAGACTCTGGCAACTGTCACATCTATGAGGCAGGGCCAGGGGAGGCGCCTGGAGACCCGAGAGCTGGATGGGCCGGCGCTCTCTCTGTGTGCTCTCTCTCTGCCGGGCTTAAAGACTAGATAGTTGTAATTTCCTCAGTTATGATAAATGATAAGTTAGATATAAAACCTTAAACTCACAAATATAAGATAGATAGGACATCTTCTTTAATATTGTAACTGTAATTCTTGCTCGATAATTGTTTTGTTATATGTAATTTTACCATGTTAAAGTTAAAACCTTCCTTTTTAAAAAAAAAGAAGAAAAGGGGAAGTGCTGTGGATATCTCTCTATATAAATAAAACACTGATAGCCAGTGACCAGACAGGAAGTATAGGCAGGACAAGGAGAGAGGAGAATTGGGAAAACAGGAAGAAGGGGAGAGACACTGCAGCCACCGCCAGGACAAGCAACATGTAAAGACGCCGGTAAGCCACCAGCCATGTGGCAAGGTATAGATTTATAGAAATGGGTTAATTTAAGATAAAAGAACAGTTAGCAAGAAGTCTGCCACGGCCATACAGTTTATAAGTAATATAAGCGTCTGAGTGATTATTTTATTCGTGGATTGTGGGACTGTGGGGCTTGGTAGAACCTGGAAAGAAGCCCTCTAGCAACAATATTTATCTATCCTTCTCTCATAAATTACAACCTGACTACAATTTCCCCACCTAATACTCCTCCCAGTCCCTGTCCCCACCTCCTCTCTTCCCCAGATCCACTGCTCCTCCATTTCCCTTCAAAGAAGAGCAGGGATATAAACGGAACACTGCATAACAAGTTACAATAAAACTAAATGCATACCCTCATACCAAGGCTGGATGAACCAACCCAGTAGGAGGAAAGGGGTCCCAAGAGCAGGCAAAAGAGTCAGAGACAGCCCCACTCCCACTGTTAGGAGTCCCACAAGAAGACCAACCTACACAACTATAACATATATGCAGAGGACCTAACACAGACCCATAAAGGCTCTGAGATTGTCACTTCAGTCTTTGTGAGACCCTGTGAGCCCTGGTTAGTTGATTATGTGGGCAGTTTTCTTGTATCCTTGATCCCTCTGGCTCCTACAATCATAAGTTAACTTTTTACAATTTTTATATATTTTTAATTTGTTCTTTGAGAATTTCATATACACATGTATTTCAATCATGTTCACCTCCAATTCTTCCTGGATCCCTTCCATACCATCATTCCAATTTTGCATCCTCTTTTTGTTATTGTTGTTTTTTCATTACTCACTGGGTCTAATTAGTGCTGCCTCTATATGAATGAACACTGGCCCCATAAATATGGGCCATTTCCTGGAGCACGGTCAACCTACCAGGGATCACGTTCCTAAAGAAAGCTGAATCTCCACCCTGAAACAGCTATCTACTTGTTAATAGCTTCTCAGCTAAGAGTGGGTGCTCATGCACCTGTGCCCCATGCACCCTGGAATGTTGACTGCCTTACAAGTCCAACTAATTTGGAATAAGACTTTTTAAAATATAGAGCATTTTGTGATTATAAATAAAAATTCAGTTCTATTAAATAATTTTTAAATAAACACACTCATAAATGAAGTATAGTAATAGCTAATTCAGAGCATGTTTTATTGCCCCAGATCTAAGGGCTAGAATTCTTTGCTTCAATAATTACAATAGTTTCTTTGGGCCCTGCTCTCCCTCTTCATTGTTGCCCCTTCTTTTCTAATCTGCACATGGCAGTAAGTAAAAATGTCCAAAATGTAAATCTGTGTTCATAACTTAAAATATGCAATGACTTAACATTTTGCACACAGTTCAAATTCCCTACCATGACATATTGGGTCCATAGTATCTACCTAATACTCTGGCCTCATTGGTTTTGTCATTTATTACTGTCTATAACCCAGCTACCTTGACCCTCCTGCTGATCCTCTGACCGAACAGCTGCTGGGGTCTCTCTAACTTCTGGCTTTCTCAAGCTAGAAACACTTTCCTAGAGTGTTTCACTCATTAGTTTTGGTGCTAGAGCAAAACATTTTAAAAGCATTCTTTAGTTCTTGCTTGCCAGTGTGTCTTGTGGGAAACCTAAGCCTGCTGTGTTTGGTGTAATTTTTCTACTTTGTTGCATGTGTTTCTACCTCCTGTAACTTGGGCTCCTCTGAGTTCCTACTCCCATGTTTATTCCCTTAGGACAGGGACTCTGCAGGACCCAACATACCCAAAGTGTGTAGTAGATTTTGTTAATAAACAAATGTCTGCTGGAGTCTTCATTATGAAGAAGAAAGCTGGCTTCTTGTACTAGGCAATGGCACCAGAGGTCAGGCAGCCAAGTCCTGGACAGGGATGACAGGAGTCCCTTTGGTTGTATTGAGAAGTTGGGGACAGGAGAAATGAAGACCCAGTTTTGATGGATGAAGAGATATAAAGAGCCATGAAGATTCATGTAAGTGTTTTATTCGTTCTACTATCAATCGACTAGAACCAGATAGTTGCTCATCTATTTTTCTTATTTCATGTTACTAACAAAATAACTAATTATTATTAACAATGTCCACAGTGAATAGATCTTTCTCTAATGTAGAATAGTTTATACAACACACTGGATGAATGTGTTAGTGATTGACTGACATGTCGAATTGATTGATGTGCTGCAAACACCACACTGGCACCATCTTTCCCTGGCTAGAGTTACCCAGGGTAGTCATTCATATGGTCTCCTCTCTACTGAATTCTGTGTTTGGGTGTAAATATTGTAAATACATTTATAGAACTTAAACGGTATATAATTAAATAAAATTTAAATTTATATTGGACTTATGTACTTGTATAAAGACTTTTTAAAGATTTTGCAAATGGCCCATGCAGCGAAGATGAAGCATTCCAATTGCTTTTCGTCATCGCACCATTGCCATTGAGAGGCACGGACGACACTCAGCCTTCCAGGGAGCCAGCCAAATTTCTTCTGAATTGTAATGAAGCATTGAGTTCCTCTTGAATTTCTTTCTTGTATGACTTGATGGTGATAGTGAGAATGTACCCATTCCAACTGTTATGTGACCCCATTCGAGAAGTCCTGTAACACCTCAAGGCAGCCGCCAGGGCATGTTCTCATGGGCCCATCGTATTCTGTGAAGTGTTCCTCACTGAGATGGGGAGCAAGCACAAGGAAGAGAGCTGCTGGCTTGTCACTGAGCTCTCTAGTGTGTAACACAGGATCTAGCAAATAGCAAACTAGAATGTTTTTTTTTTAAGTCCCTGGACAAATGCATTGACAGAAACATTTCATTATTCAGGTTTTGTTTAGAGAAAAACAAATCACTCCAGTATTCTGGGTAGGAAGATGTCCGCCCTTTGCCATGGGAGAGCTGTGAGCAAAGGATAGAAGCTTCGTTTCCAGCAGATCTGGAAAGGCAGGTCTGCAGGGCAGCCACTCTTTACAAAGCCTAGTTGCAGGCACACTGCGGAGAGTTGTTCGCAAGAGGAAGGCCGTGGCCACTGGGAACTTTTGCCGGTGATCTCAGAGCCCACTTATAGCAGGTGATTCCTGGGAGACTCATCCGTAGCCAGGCACGGCTGCCAACAGTGATCTCATCTGCCTGCCAACAGCTGCTATGAGAAAAGCGACTTCTCTTCCAAATGTTATGAGTGCCTCATTGGCGCAATCTATCCTGGAATGAAACTGAGCCGGGATTCTGGGAAATGGAGTTCTTTTGTGTAGATAAGTACCAGGGTAACAGTTGATAAGCTGCGATTCAGCACCTAAGGCCATTAGCTGAGAGTTTTTAAAATATATTTTTAATTTTTTTTTTTGTACAGGGTCTGACTATGTAGTCTTGTCTGGCCCAGAACTTCCTATATGTAGACAAGTTTAGATTTGAACACACAGAAATCTCCCTATCTCTGGTTCTTGAATGCTGGGATTAAAGGCATGTACCAACACACTAGGTTAGGAGGGAGCTCTTTTTTGGAGTAAGAATCAATTAATCTGTAGCTTCCATAAAAAACGAACAAATCTCTCTTCCCACCCTCTTTCTCTCCCTCTCTTCCTCCCTCTTTTCTTCCTCCTTTCTTCCCTCCCTCCATCCTCTCTTTTGCTTGTTTTCCCTTGTCATCATCATCATTATTATCATTTTAACTTAGAAAATGTTAAGCTGTAGTTACAGACTTTGTGAGCTGCCATATGGGTTCAGGGAACTGACCCTGAGGTCTCTGCAAAGGCAGCAAGGGCTCTTTACTGCTGAACTGTTTCTTCAGCCTTCACTATTTAAAATTTTCTGAGCCAGGTTCCCACAGGTCATAGCCCAGGAACCCCCAATTCTCCTAACTCCACTTCCAATGTGCTGGCATTATAGGCACGCATCACCACACCTGGCACAAAGGAGTTATTTTTATTAAAAAAAACAATCTATCTCCAGTGACTGGTACTTTTGGTGGAGATGGTTTGCTGAATGAGATAGTTCCAGTTCCCTTCCACAGTGCAGCATTGTTTTTGAGATGCAGACATGTGGCTACATTCGCAGCTTCCCCTACATCTAGGGTGACCATGTAACTAGTTCTTGATAATGCGCTGTGCAGGAAGTGATGCATCTTCATTCTGAAGCTCCTGGTGTCAGTCACTCAATTTTCCAAGATGCTCTTCCGGTCTGTTGTGAGACTGAGTGTAGGACATACAGTAGTAGACTCTGAAGGGATCCTGAGATGTTACAGAGGCACTCACAGAAGCATCTGGATTAGATCATCACTTAGGCAAAAGGTGCTAATCAAGAATATCCAATGGGACTCTGTATAGGAAATAAATCTTCAAGTATACAAGCAACAAAATATAGAGATTGCTTATTAAAGTAGTTGGCCAAACCTAAGTTCATAAGAAATATTTGATAGTAATGCATACAATTGAGTGACTTCCATGATGCCATTACAATAACTAAATTATGGAACCAACCTAGGTGTCTGTCAACAGATGGTAGATAAAGACAATGGAGTACATATTCACAATGGGATTTTTTTCAGCTGTAAATAATAAGATTATGTTCTCTGTAGGAAAGTGGATGGAATTGGAGATTATCATTTTAAGTGAATCAAGCTAGACCCAGAAACACAAATATTATGTGCTCTCTCATTTGTGCATCCTAGATTTTATATGGATACATAAAATCATATGTAGATATATAACATGAAATTGAATCAAAACTGTCTAGGGAGTGGATAGAGGCTACTGGGTGGGGAGGAGAGAGAGAGGAGTGGAGCGATTTGGAGGAGAGTGCTTAGAGTACATGGTATATGTGTATGAAAATGTCTTCATGAAACTCAGCATTATGTCTGAGAAATGTATACAAATAAAAGCATAAAGAGAAAGATCTACAGTGTCATTGCTTAGAGGTGAGTGCCCTGGCGAGCAGACCCCATTGTTACAGGCTGTAGCTACATTCTCTCTCTTTTTTAATTCTTCTTTCATAGTTTCCCCTTTCCCCTAGATCTACCCCAACTCCGTCTCCCCTCAGAAAACAGCATCCCTCTCAAGAACATCAACCAAATATGGCTTAACAAGCTACAATAAGACCAGGCATGTAGCATGACATCAAAGCTGGATGAGGCAACTCAGTAGGAAGGAAAGGGTCCTATAAGGAGGCAAAAGAGACATCCCCCCCTGCTTCCACTGTTAGGAGTCCCACAGGAATACCAAGCCATAACACACATCCAGAAGACCTAGGTCAGACCCCTATAGGATCCCTGATCTCTTCGAGCCCTCATGAGTCCTGGCCAAATGATTCTGTGGGTTGTGTTCTCCTGATGTCCCTGACCCCTTTGGCTCCTCTGATCCTTCCTCCCCTTCCTTTACAGGACTCTCTGAGCTCCCCCTAATGTTTGGCTGTGGGACTCTGTACCTGCTCCCATCAGTTGTTGGATGAAGTCCCTTCGGTGATGATTCTGTTAGGCACCAGGCCCAGAATACTCTGCAGACAGGACATCTGTAGGTCAAAGGTTTTGTGGCTAGGTTGGTGTCCCAATCCCTCCACTTGAGGCCTTGCTTGGTTACAGAAAATGGCTGGTTCACGCTCCATGTCCCCCATTACTAGGAGTCTTTGCTAGGGTTTCCATTGCCCTAGGTTTCTACCTCACCCCTGAAATGCCCACAGTTCCAGTTGTCTCTCCCAGTACTCTCTCCTTCCATCCTCCCCACACCTGATCCCCCTGTTTCCATCCCCATCCACTCCCAGTCTATCCTCAATGTCTATTCTACTTCCCTTTTCTAGGGAGATCTACACATTTCCCCTTGGGCCCTTCTTGTTACTTAACCTCTCTGGGTCTGTGGATTGTAGCATGATTATCCTTTACTTTACAGTCAGTATCCACTTACAAGTGAGTACATACCATGTTTGTCATTCTGGGTCTGGGTTACCTCACTCAGAATGACTTTTTATAGTTTTATCCATTTGCCTACAAATTTCATGATGTCATTGTTTTTTTACAGCTGAATAATACTCCGTTGTGTAAATGTGCCACATTTTCTTTATTCGTTCTTTGGTTGGGGAATTTTAGGTTGTTTCCAGTTTCTGGCTGTTACAAATAAAGTTGCTATGATATAGTTGAGCAAGTGTCTTTGTGGCAGGATGGAGTATCTTTTAGGTATCTGCCCAAAGTACTTTTGATTTACATTTCCCTAATGGCTAAAGATGTTGAACATTTTGTCCTTCAGAAGTGCTTGCATGACCATGAAATGTTGCTCAAAATCATAACAGGCAATCATGACAATACTTTCAAAAATAAAAAACTGTAACACAACTTTCTGATGAAAATCTTTAGAATAATTATTAAAGGGATTAATAGGAGCGTATTTCTCTAGCATCTTGTCTGATTAAAACACAGTGTTTTTCAGGACTTTGTAGTTACAGTTTGACAAGCTGAATGAAATCAACAAGGGACCCTGGAGCCTGTGGCACACTTAGAACTTCACTGTCATCTTGTGGCAAGATCAGCGATTAGAAATTAGCCAACTCTGTTCTGCTGTGCTTTAAGTTCTAGCAAGCCTCGTTAGTCCCAGTCACACAGATAAAGCTGACAGCTAACGACAAAGCCACAGGACCTGTGTTCAGTGTTTTACAAGTGCCACCAGATCTCTAGCTTCACACACAACACAACTGTCACCATCCCAGCCTCACAAGGAGGAAGCAGTTGCTCAAGGTCACACAGATATTCAGTATTTTGATCTTTATAGAGTCTTTACACATGTCAAGAATCTATGAATTTGCTAGTAGTTAGAAAAACAATAGAAGTTTTTATACACACCTTTTTTTTTTTTTTTTTTTTTTGCCAGATTCTACTAAGTATGATGTGAAAAGGATGAGCCATTTCTCCACATACTTCACCACAAGGGCCTTTGATCTCACATGCCTTCATCTTAGGTTCCTCGCTCCAGTGCTATAGGCTATGTAGCAATCAGTCTCCCTCTCTTCTCCATTGCTTTTAAAATTAGAGACCATTTAATTAGGTCTGGTTTCAGGAGTGAAATCATCCTGAGTGAGGTAACCCAGACTCAGAAAGACAAATGTTGCATGTTTTCTCAGGTGTGTAGATTTTAGCTTTTAAACTTTAGAAATGTGTGTTTTATTTAGAATATCCACAGAGGCTAGATAATTAGTACTTATAAACTGTATGGCCGTGGCAGGCTTCTTGCTATCTGTTCTTATATCTTAAATTAACCCATTTTCATAAATCTATACCTTGCCACGTGGCTCGTGGCTTACCCGTGTCTTATATCATGCTTCTCCTCAAGGTGTCTGGCGCATCTCCCTGATTCTGCCTTCCTGTTCCCCCAATTATCCTCTCTGCTAGTCACACCTATACTTCCTGGCCAATCAGCATTTTATTTATCAATCAATCATAGCAATACATTCACAGCATAGAGAACATCCCATAGCACCTTCCAAGGAAGGGCCAATAGAGTACGGTGTTGTAAAGAGGTAAAAGGGAAGCTAGACTGGGAGGATTGAGTGGGCAAGGAGACGGGATAATCAGGTAAAGATAGGAATATGGATTTACCTCAGTGGTAGAGCGCTTGCCTAGCAAGCACAAGGCCCTGGGTTCAGTCCTCAGCTCTGGAAAATTAAAAAAAAAAGATAGGAATATGGAGAGTGACAATAACACATGTTGATTATTATTTACAGCTGGGTAACACTGTTGATGGCTCACTCCCACCCCCCAGACCCCCAGTGGCCCACATAGCGCCTTCCAGTACTATGCAAGGAGGCCAGCAGGGAGAAAAGCTTCCTGGTTAGTATTAGCTTGATTTTCCTGTGTTCTGCAACCAAAGTTATGTGGTGTCTTCAGCAAAAGGACCTTACCAAGAAGTTGCAGTGGACAACTAAGATAAATGACAGTAGCTTATATTGTCCGGGAGGGCCAGAAGTGTCTCTGGGATACCCCTGAGCAATAATCTGAGGTGAGGTACCCCACACTTGGCACTTCTTTTATTAAAAAACTTAACCTGCATAAGAGTGGGTGCATCAACATTCCATCATGGATGGGGAGGGCCTCATGAGTATCCACTACTCCCTGGGGGTGCTATAGGCAGCTAATGGTTGCTGTTGGTAGGGGAAGTAGTATTCCTCAGTGCTATAGCCACTGGTAAGTTGTGCTTGCTCAAATAAATACCTTCTTGTTCATATTCATACAAGTATGAGGTTCATATTCTAATGCCAGAAAAGGAGGAGGGTCACAGGAGGCTGAGAAATTGAGGAGAATTTGAAGAGTTGTTGATTGATGATACATATATTATTACTCTAGACAAAGACTTCTAGGCAGGTAGCCAGTGGCAGGTACCCAGGTTCATGCTGGTACACACAGGCTTCCCACAGGCCATGCAGTGGTAGGCACATATGCCTACAGACAAACACATACAGGCAGGACAGGGAAGACAAAGGTAAAGGCTCTGACCTCCAGACTCTATTATATATCGAATCATACAAAGTGGGAGCTCTAACAAAACAGTTATATAACAGGTTGCATTACTGTTTGCTTTGGACTTTTGGTGTCAGCCATTTTGTGCTGACTCATAGCTCCCGGAATGTCCAGTGTCAGTCATGTTTTATTTAGTTGACTCATATCAGATACCCATATCAGCTCCATGTTGTCTAAACATAAGCTGGCTCTTATTGACTTTGTTCCCAACAGCAAGCAACCCTAATTAAATGCACTGAGTTAAAAAAATAAACCAAAATAGACATGAAAATATGAGAGGACTTGTGTGAAAGAAGAAGAGGCTTAAAGAGAAGGAGATGAGGATGACGGGAAAAACATGGTCAAAGTGCATTACACATATTCAGGAAATTCTGAAGCAATAAGTAAGTACAAAAGAGTACAGATTAGCTTAAACTAATCTGTAATAACCATGTGAGTTAAATATCATCATTTTTATTCTCTAGGTGAAAAAGCTGAGCTGAAAAACTTTGTTTGTGGATACAAGTCTAGTTATTGTCAGAAATCAGACTGGAATCTGAACTCAGGTCATGCTGTCTCTACGCCATGCTGCCTCTTCCAACTCATAAAATGAAATCTAGACCCGAACTATGGTCTGGTTTACTGCCCCTGCAATCAAAGAGAAATGCTCAGCTATATAATGAAGGGACTCCACTGTAATACTGTGGACTGCCAAATGCACATGTGGTTTTGTGGCTCTGTGCCCTCCTCTGTGAATGGCCCTCTTTGTTTCTGTCGTCCAGGTCTCTCCTCATTGGTGATAACCAAGTTATACTTTCTTGTGTGTTGGCAGTACCAAGTGCTGAGTAGGTCAATGCTGTCTTACTGAGACTTCCAAGGTTCCTCTCATGAACATGACTTCCTTAGATTGAGCCTTGGCTGGAGAAAGTGCTTGTCAGGATAATCAGAGAGGAAGAACTAATAGACAATGGAGCCAGTTAGCAGATATGTGGTAGATGGGAGTGTAGCTTATTTCAGCTCTAGGGAGACTGGAGACAACTGCCAAGAAAAGTCATGGCACCCAGTTCTAATTACTAACAGCATTGACCCTCTTAGTATAACGGTTTTGTCTTTAGAATTTTACAGAACACAAAAGAGAATAAAAAAGCTGGAGAGGATATGGTTTTATTTCCTGCATGGTGGCTGCTTTGCTCCTACATTGATGTCAAAGAACTTCCCCCAGGAAACTGCGATGTCTAGCTGGTGCACCTGAGCACTGAAGAACTAACATGTTTTGTTTGTGGTTTTGCATATTCAAATCACATGGGAAGCTTTAAGAATCCCACTGCCATTTGAGAGTCTTCTGTTGAGAATTCTCTGTTTAGGTTTGCACCCCATTTTAAAAATTGGATTGTTTGGGCTTTTGATTCTAGTTTCTTGAATTCTTTATACATTTGGAAATCAGCCATCTGTCAGATGTGGGAATGGTGAAAAAATTTTCCCATTCTGTGGGCTGTCATTTTGTCTTGTTGATGATGTCTTTTGCCTTAGAGAAGCTTTTCAGTTTCCCGAGATCCTATTTATTAATTGTTGATATTAGTGTCTGCACTATTGGTGTTCTGTTCAGGAAATCATCTCTTGCGCCAATGCATTCAAAGCTGTTTCCCACTTTCTCTTCTATCAGGCTCAGTGCAACTGGTTTATGTTGAGGTCTTTGATTCACTTGGATTTGGGTATTGTGCAGGGTGATAGGTATGGATCTATTTGCATTCTTCTTCATGCCAGCACCCAGTTACACCAGCACCATTTGTTGAAGATGCTTTCTTTTTTCCATGGTATAATTTTAGCTTCTTTGTCAAAAATCAGATATACATAGATGTGTGGATTTATATCTCTCCACTGCTGATGGGAATGCAAACTTGTACAGACACTTTGGAAATCAATATGGCAGTTTCTCAGAAAACTGGAAATCTATCTACCTCAACACCCAGCTATACCACTCTTGGGTATATACCCAAAGGATGCTCAATCATACCACAAGGATACCTGCTCAACTATGTTCATAGCAGCTTTATTTGTAATAACCAGAACGTGGAAACAACCTAGATTTCTGTCAACTGAGGAATGGATGGAGGAGATGTAGTACATTTAAACAATGGATTATAGCTCAGCTGTTAAAAACAATGACATCATGAAATTTGAAGGCAAACTAGAAAAAATGATCCTGAGTGAAGTAACCTAGACCAAGAGATTCAAACACAGTATATAGTTACTTATAAGTGGATATTAGCTGTAAAGTAAAGGATAACTATGCTACAATCCACAGACCCAGAGAGGCTAGATAACAAGAAGGACCTAAGGGGGGACACTCAGATCTCCCTGGAAAGAGGAAATAGAGGAGATCTTGTGGGTGGACTGAGGACTGGTGAGGATGAGAACATGAGGAATTAGGTGGGGTTGTATTGGGAAGAAAGTACTGAAAGAGCCAACTGGAAAAGTGGGACAAAGTGGGGACATTTGGGGGTCTGGTAGAAGCCTGGTGCAAGGGAAACTCATGGGAATGTACAAGGATGACCTCAGCTAAGGCTCCTAGCAATAGTGTAGCCTGAACTGGTCATCTCCTGTGACCAGGCAAGACTTCCAGTGGAGGGATTGGGACATCAAACCAGCCACATAATCATCTATCTACAATCTGTCCTGCCTATGGGATGTGCTGGGGTAAGGGTGGCACAGAGATTGTGGGAGTGGCTGATCAATGACTGGTCCAGCACTCATGTCATGAGAGTGAGCCCACCCTTGACACTGCCTGGAGTGCCAGGACTCAGAGGCTGGATGGCCCAGAGTTCTAGAATAGAATCAAACACAACTAGAGAAAAAAATGTCAATGCCTAACAATATTCTGGTATATTCACAGATTGGTGCCTAGTCCAATAGTCATCAGAAAGACTTCACCCAGTGACTGATGGAAACAGATGCAGAGACGCATAGCCAAACATTAGGTCAAGCTCAGAGAATCCTGCTAAAGAGAAGGAGGAAGGATTGTAGGAGCCAGATGGGTCAAGGACGTCACAAGAAAACCCACAGACTCAACTAACCTGGGCTCATAGGGGCTCACAGAGACTGCACTGCAGTCAGGGAGCCTGCATAGGACTGACCTAGGCTCTCTGCATATGTGCGACAGCTGTGTAGCTTGGTCTTCTTGTGGGACTCCTAACAGTGGGAGCAGAGGCTGTCTCTGACTTTTTTACAGACCTTTGGGGTCCTTTTCCTCATACTGGGCTGCCTTGACCAGCCTTAATGCAAGGCAAGGTGCTTAGTTTTATTACAACTTGATATGGTATGTGTTGTTGATATCCATGGGAAGCCTGCCCTTTTCTGAATAGAGGAGAAGGAGTGGATGAGGGAGCAGAAGAGAGGTTGTGGGAAGGACAGGAAGGAGAGGAAGGAGGGGAAACTGAGGTCAGGTAAAATAAGTAAGTAAGTAAGCAAGTAAGTAAGTAAGTAAGTAAGCAAGCAAGCAAGCAAGCAAGCAAATAAATAAATAAATAAATAAATAAGGAAAAAATGCCACTGCCTGGATTTCCTAACAGGGGATTCTGATTTAATTGTTTGTTGTGGATATTGCTCTGTATAAATAAAACAGATTGGCAAGTAGCCAGGCAGGAAGTATAGGCAGGACAAGGAGAGAAGAGAATTTGGGGAAGTGGAAGGCTGAGGCAGAGAGATGCTGCCAGCTGCTGCCATGAGAAGATGTTAAGATACCAGTAAGCCACGAACCATGTGGCAACTTATTGATTAATAGGTTGATTTAAGATATAAGAACCATTAGCAAGAAGCTTGCCATACAGTTTATACGTAGTATAAGTCTTTGTGTGTTTACTTGGTTGGGTTTGAGCAGCTACAGGACGGGTGGGTGAGAGAGATTTGTCCTGACTGTGGGCCAGGCAGGACCAGGAAAACTATAGCTACAATTGTTCTGGGCATGGGGGGGGGTGGTTCACACACCCTCTAGCACTCTGCTGTGTAGCCTGAAGTGACACTAGCCCACTCAAGCATGTGAATCTAGCAGGCCTTGCCCTTCTCCCCAATTCTATCTGCTTTGCTGAAAACTGTTAGACTACATTGCTGAAGCTAGCGCCCAAGGTCATTCCCTTATTTGGTCAATCCTTTATCTTGAGGCTGACTACCAAGGTCCAGCTACCAAAGTATTGAGATCCAGTGAACAAAAGCTCCTCCACTCCTGTTCATCTAGTTAACATGCCCAATTAAAATTAAACACCTCATCCTAACACAGGGTTTCCATTTGTGCCTTTATAAATCTCCATTTTCTTATGTGCCACATCTGTCTTCTGTAGCTGGAAAATTTCTCTCCAGCTCCTGCCAAGTCCTGCCAGTCCCAGAGCCCACTTATAAAATAAAAACACAGACTCTTACATCATTTAAACTGCTTGACCATTAGCTCAGGCCTATCATTGTCTATCTCTTACTCTTATATTTAGCCCATTTCTATTAATCTATACTTTGCCACGTGGCTCGAGACTTACTGGTACCTTACATCTTCCTTGTCCTGGTGGCTGCTCCAGGCAGTCTCCCCCTCTGCCTTCCTGTTCCCTCAATTCTTCTCTCTGTTAGTCCTGCCTATACTTCCTGTCTGGCTACTGGCCAATCAGTATTTTATTTATATAGAGGGATATCCACAGCAGTCTCCTCTCCATCTAGAGGCAGCCCACTGTCCCCCTGGGACAGAAACCTCTTTTTTTTATTTTTTTGACAGAAACCTCTTTACCCTTTCCCTTGATCCTTTTTTTTCCTTTCCTTTTCTCCCTCTTCATCTATCTCCATCTTGTCCCTTATCCCTTCCCTCTGTCCCTCTGGGGCAAATAAATCTCCTTTGTGCCGAGAACTTGGTCTTGGGGTGTCTCAAGCCAACCCGAGGTTCCCTACATAGCCAGCCAGCATTTAGCAGACTGTGATCAGCTAGGCCACCATGGGAGCCTGGGCTTCTCAGTGGGGAATCACAAGTTAATGAGGGAGCAGGACTTCGGCCAGCTGTTCCTGTTCATTCCTCTATGTCCTCTCCTCCTCGATTCTACTTTCCTTCTTTCTTTTCACTAGGGACCCAAGGCTTTCCAATAGGAAAGCAAGATGGCTTTAAAGAAGAGTGGTCCAGGAAAAAAAGATTGCTTAAGCTGTTTTACTCTCTAAGAATTCATTCCTCAATGTGACTTCCTGACAGAATGGCAAACTAGAGCTGGTGAGCGATGAATTAGAGAGTGAGTGAATACAGTTTGGTGGGAAATATTAACTCAGAATTAAAACAGTTGGATTTTGTTTCTGGCTTTGCTTCATATCAGACTGTGTGACTGGCTTTATTAGTAGAACAATAATTTTAAAACATTGTCTGTTTGGTCCCTGAAATGTTCTTTGGCTGAAGTAACTGGAGAAGAGAGAATATATAACCTAAGGTGAAGTGAGCAGGGCCCAGCAGGTTCTAGGCCCCTCATTGACTTATGGCTAGTGGAAAAGAAGCCAGCAGAATCTTATTCCCCTGGCCTTGCAGACCCCAGGCTCAGCAGATCCTGCAGGGCTTCCTGGAGGAGGCGGGCGTTTCTGGTCCTAGTGTGTAGTTGTAGCTTTCCTTGTATTTCTGTCTGCTCAGACTTTGGCCTGATCCTTTAGATGGTCTGCTCTGTGAGTTTGGATTCTTGATAACAGACCCCATTATTAGACCCCTCCCATTTGTCCACTGGGCTTTCTCCTCTCTCTCCATAATTCTCTCTCCTGCTTGGGAATGCCACATTTTTTTTTTGCTCAACCTTCTGGTACACAGATAGATCTAATTGGCCCTAGTGGGCTATGTTATTTTGACTTCATGGAACAGAAAGCTCTGTTTCCTAGTCTGAGGTGAGGTGATGCACTAGGGTTGAAAGGGCAATGATACAGTCCCTTTAAGACTTAGTGGCCATAGACACATCTGTCTCATCATCTCTGATGGGTCAGGAGGTAAGGATGATAACTTAAAGGGTAACATTCCCTTCCTTCCAGACTTTCTAGATTTGACTTAGGAGAAAGTTGTTCTGGAGGTCTGGAGGAATTTTTTTTCTTAGTATATGTATCTCTGGCTGGCTCCAATTTGCTAGATAACCTTGACCTCACAATTCATTCAACCAAGCAGGTTCTGAGATTGCAGGCATGAACCATACCACCCTCCACGGGGTCTATTTTCAATCCTGGGATTGCAGAATATAGTGGGAACTGCAGCGGTGTTTTAGAGAGTTGGACCTTCAAGAATGCCAGGGTGGAATCCAAGAACACATAAAAAAAATAATCTGCTATAATCAAGCAGGCTTCATCCCAATGATGTAGGAATGGTAAAACATACAAAAATCAGGAAATGTAATCCACCATATAAATGAACTTAGAGAAAAAAAATCTACACGATCATCTCATTAGATACAAAAATAAAATAAAATAAAAAAACAAAAAAATCAACTAACCAACCAAACAAACAGAAACAAAAACAAAACAAAAAAAACCCCAAAAAACTTTGACAAAATCCAACACCCCTTTATGGTAAAAGACCTGGAGAGATCTGGGATACAAAGGACATACCTCAGCATGATAAAAACAATTTACAGTAATTCTATAACCAACATAAAATTTAATGGAGAGAAACTCAAACAATTCCACTAAAATCAGGAATAAGACAAGGTTGTCCATATCTATCTCTCTCCATATCTATCTAATATAGTACTTGAAGTTTTAGCTAGAGCAATAAGACTGAAGGAGATCAGGGGGATACAAATTGGAAAGGAAAAAGTCCAAGTATCATTATTTGCAGATGATAGGATAGTATACATAAGTGACTGTAAAAACTCCATCAGGGAAATCTTACAGCAGATAAACACTTTCAGCAAAGTAGATAGATACAAAATTAACTGAGAGAGAGAGAGAGAGAGAGAGAGAGAGAGAGAGAGAGAGAGAGAGAGAGAGAGAGAGAATCAGTAGCCCTCAAATATACAAATGACAAACAAATCATGGAAACAACACCTTTCACAATATTCTCAAATAATGTAAAATATCTTGGAGTAACTCTAACCAAGCAAGTGAAAGACTTGTATGATAAAATCTTCAAGTCTTTGAAGAAATAAATTGAAAAGATATCAGAAGATGGAGAGATCTCCCATGCTCAAGGATCAGTATGATTAACATAGTGAAAATGGCCATCCTACCAAAAGCAATCTACAGATTCAGTGCAATCCCTGTCAAGATTCCAACACAATTCTATATAGACCTTGAAAGATCAATACTCAACTTTATATAGAAAAACAAAACAAAATAAAAAACCAGGCTAGCTAAAACATCCCTGATTTCAAGTTGTACTAGAGCTATATCTAGTAATAAAAACTGCATGGTATTGGCATAAAAATAGACACATTGATCAATGGAATCAAATTTAAGACCAAGACATAAATCCACACACTTCTGGACACCTAATTTTTTATAAAGAAGCCAGAAATACACACTAGAAAAAAAGGAAACATCTTCAGGAAATGGTGTTGGATATCTGGATGTAGAAGAATGCAAATTGGCCCATAATTATCACCCTGCACAAAACTCCAGTCTGAGTAGATCAAAGACCTTAACATAAAACCAGACGCACTGATCCTGATAGAAGAGAAAGTGGGAATAACCTTGAATGCATTGCACAGGAGATGACTTTCTGAACAGAACACTGATAGCACAGTCACTAAGATCAACAATTCATAAAGGTGACCTCATGAAACTGAAAAGCTTCTGTAAGACAAAGGGTTGCTGGAGGGTTTCTCTCCAGGTTCCACCAAGCCCCACAGTCCCACAATCCACGAATAAAATAATCACTCAGATGCTTATATTACTTATAAACTGTATGGCCATGGCAGGCTTCTTGCTAACTGTTCTTATATCTTAAATTAACCCATTTCTATAAATCTATACCTTGCCACGTCGCTTGTGGCTTACCAGCGTCTTTACATGTTACTTGTCCTGGTGGTGACTGCAGTGTCTCTCCCCCTTCTTCCTGTTTCCCCAATTCTCCTCTCTCTTTGTCCCACCTATACTTCCTGCCTGGTCACTGGCCATCAATGTTTTATTTATATAGAGTGATATCCACAGCAGCAAAGGATATCATCAATAGGAAAAAAATGGCAGCCCACAGAATGGGAAAAGATTTTCACTAACTTCACATTCAATAGAGGACTAATATCCAAAATATATAAAGACTTCAAACTAGATATCAAGAAACAAAATAATCCAATTAAAACATTTAAAAAAAATGAAGTACACGTCTAAACAGAATTTTCAATAGAGGATTCTGAAATGGATAAGAAACACTTAAAGAATTATTCAACATCCTTAGCCATTAGGGAAATGTAAATTAAAACTATTTTGAGATTCCATCATACACTTGTCAGAATGGCTAAGATTAAATAACACAAGTGACAGCTCACGGTGGTAAGGATATCAAGCAAGGGGAACACACCTCCACTGCTGGTGGGATTGCAAACTTGTACAGACACTTTGGAAATCAATATGGCAGTTTCTCAGAAAACTGGAAATCAATTTACCTCAAGATTCAGCTCTACAACTCTTGGGCATATAACCAAAATATGCTCAAACATACCACAGGGACACTTGCTCGACTATGTTCATAGCAGCTTTAT
The DNA here is from genome assembly GCF_049852395.1 of Peromyscus maniculatus bairdii. Taxonomy (NCBI): domain Eukaryota; kingdom Metazoa; phylum Chordata; class Mammalia; order Rodentia; family Cricetidae; genus Peromyscus; species Peromyscus maniculatus. The sequence goes on from NC_134857.1 coordinate 113,371,699, forward strand.
TCATAATAGTCAGAACCTGGAAACAACCTAGATGTCTCTCAACTGAAGAATGGATAAAGAAAATGGATAAATATAATAGAGTATTACTCAGCTGTAAGAAACAATGACATCATGAGATTTGAAGGCAAACGGATTGAACTAGAAAAAAAAATCATTCTGAGTGAGGTAACCCAGACCCAGAAATTCAAACATGGTATATACTTACTTATAAGCAGATATATTAGCTGTAAAGTAAAGGATAATCACACTACAGCCCATAGTCCCAGAGAAGTTAGGTAAAGACTACTGCTCTATTGGTGGCGGTGGGGAGTCACATGGATCTTCTTGAGGAGGGGAAATAGAATAAATTTTGTGGGTAGACTGGAAGTGGGTGGGAACAGGAGTGGGAGGAACCAGGTTGGGGGGGGATGGAGGGAGAGAGTTGGGGGAGGAGAATTGGGGACATTTTAGGGGCAATGTGGAAACCTAGTGCAGTGGAATCTATGAGGGTTATCCTAGTAATGGAGGATACAGAGTCTGAACTGGCCATCTCTTGTAGCCAGGCAAACCCGAAGTGATGGGATTTGGTTGTATTTGGTTGAGTTATTGGCCATGGTGATCCCCAAACTACCCAGGCTGATGCTAGGACAGAGGGTCACTTTTCAAAAGCTAACAGTGAGGCCCCATTGCCGAGGGCAACATCCACACAGCTCATTGAACACAGAGGGTTGAACCCCTATGTGTACTCTGCAGGTTACTCAAAGAGAAACCTCGACACTAACCCAGCCACAAAGCTTTTGACCTACACTCCTATTTACAAGATGTGTTGGGGCAATAGTGGCACAGAACTTGTAGGAGCATCCAACCAATGCCTGGTTTAACTTGAGTATCAGGCCATGAGAGGGAGCCTGTGCCGGACACTGCCTGGATGACAGGGAACCAGACTGGATAGCCCAGAGACTAGAAGCAAACAGGACTAGTCTTAAAACAAAACAAAACAACAAAATGATTCCTAATTATGTTCTGCTATACTCTGAGATCAGTGCCTTGATCTGTCATCATCAGAGAAGCTTTCTTCAGCAGCAGATAGGAGGGGATGTAGAGACCCATGGTCAGACATTATGCACAGAGAGTCTAAATTGGAGGTTTCCATTGAGTCCCTCTCCTTAGAGCTTGGGGAACCCCATGGAAAAGGGGGAGAAAAGATTGTAAGAGTCAGAGGGCAGGGAGGGTACCAGGAGAATATGGCCCACTGAATCACCTAAGCAGGGCTCATACAGATTCACAGAATGAAGTAGCAAGCATGGTGCCTGTATGGGTCTGAACCAGGTCTACTGTGTATGATAGGACTGTTAGCTTGGCGGTTTTTTTTTTCTCTAAGAAAGGGTTTCTCTGTGTAGTTTTGGGGCCTGTCCTGAATCTTGCTCTGTAGACCAGGCTGGCCTCAAACTCAGAGATCTGCCTGGCTCTGACTCCTGAGTACTGGGATTAAAACATGCTCCACCACTGCCTGGCCTAGCTTGGTGTTTTTGTGGGCTCCCAGGTTGGTGTTTTTGTAGGACTCCTAACAGTGTGAGTAGGTGTGTTTCTGATTCTTTTGACTTCCCTTGGGGTTATTTTGACTCATATTGGGTTGCCTTATCCAACCTCAATATGAGGGCTTTTGCCTTGTCTTACTATATCTTATTTTGCTGTGTTTGAAAAAAAAAAAAAAGAATGGCAGGGTATTCATCAGCTGAATGAGGCCTCAAGGGCTTTAATGAGTCTGTTAGGCTGCAGGCCTCTGGTATTGCATGTTGTGGTGAGCTCTTGGAGGGAACAGTATTTTAACTTAATGTGTAGAGATAGTGAATGACTAGAACTGACTACTGTAGCAAATAGGAACCATGTGGGGTACAAGGGAGGCTCATGAAACCTACACAGTCTTAAAAAACCCACAGAAATCTAGAGTTACTTAATGTGGGGGCAACAGGGATAAGGTGTTCTGACAGGAATATGCTTATATGTCATAGGCCCATTGGGGTGTTCTAATGTGATATCAGATGAGAGCTTTGGTAAGTAACAGCAGTTATGGGAAGACAGCTTATAGAATAGAAATGGAAAGTACTGCTTTGTGAAGTGGACACAAAATGTGTAGCCTAAGGACAAGTGCAGGTGGTCAACTGTGTGAATTGTACACAAATAGTAGTACAACAGCTAGAGGCATTAGCATGCCTAGCTGGAGTGGCAATTAAGCTGGCGGCCTGTGATGGAACCCTAAGTGATGCCAGCTTCCTCTTTAGACTTCTCATCTCTAATTTAGAAAATTCCCCCCATTTCCATTTAGTGTCCCTAATGCCCTTGAGGAATGGGAGGAGAACCCCATGAAATTCAAACCATCCCACTTGAGCCTTTACTGTGCCTTGTAAAGCCGCCATCCACATGCCCGTCAATGACCTGTTGGATGGATGCTCTCAGTCCTTTTTGGTTACTTCTACTGGTGCCTTCTCCATGAAAGAACAGGAGGACTAACAGGTAGACTGACTGTTGCTATAGCCAGGCTTCCAATTGCAGGTTCACCATTCAGATGTACCCCCATGAGATCTGAAAGAAATATGAGGCCCAGCCAAGCACCTAGCTCTGCTGGCAAAGTCCATACTGACCACCTAGCTTTGTGGTGGCTTCCTGTATGAGGTGTCAGCCACCAGTTTGTTGTTTTTTTAAAGGAAGATTTCTGGTCATAGATCTATGGTTTCATTCACAGCTCATAGTGGTCCACACTCATTCCGAAAACCTCACCTGCAGTTGGATTGTCTGGTTTTATAATAATGGCTCTAATAACCATCTAATCATCTAAAAAATGTCCTGTTTTACTGGAATAGGTTTATTATCCATTGCACTTTGACTTGGGTGAATGCTAATGCAGAAGTCTGGTTTTTGTGTGGATGATGTAATTTTGAAAATCTGCTACCATCCTGCCATATTTTTTGAAATCTGTTTATGCTGTATTTTTAGTAATAAAATTTCATATACTTGCAGTCAGTGCTTTCTTGTTTCCTCTCATTGCTGTCTCTGGGAGTTTGCTTAGGAAATGAGATGGCAGATAGCCTGACGTCTCCCGTATCCCTTATCTTCAGAGCTGTGCTGCTGGTGCGCATCCCAGTCATTTATTATGGAGCAGACAATTGCTTCTCAGAACATTCTCCATTAGTACAGCCTTTGAATGAAGACTTAATTGTACATTCCCTTGGCGTTCTTGCTGTTATGTGTGAGTCATTTTTCCTTCTCTCAGTTTTGTTTTGGACGTCATTCATCTTACTACTGTTCATCATTTTGCCCTCACAGGGCTCACGGCAAGACTGAAGTAAACAGCTGATAAGCAGACACACGCTCTTTCTGTGTTTCCTGTGTTCAAATTGATGGGGTCTAACAGAAGCTGTAGAGAGGATGGGAAGTTCCACTTATGGCAAAGCTTTGTTTCTAGGGCAGGAAAGAAAGCCAAGAGGCATGTGGCCATTCACGTCTAGGAATTTGGGCTTTATGTAGCTGGTGGAAGCTGAGGAAGGAATTTTAGCTGGGGAGTGAGAGACTCAGGTTTGTGTATAAGATGTTCTCATTTTAGAGTTGCACAGAGTAATTGCATGTCAGTCATATAAACACAGGAAGTGCTTAGCATTTGTTAATGTATATCTCCATTCTCCTAAAGTGAGTAGAAGGGACTTATAATTAGAGGTAACTGTAAACAACTTAGCTAAATATTAAAGGCAAGCCAGGACTAAAGAAAAAAATCTGTAAAAATGAATGTTATTGTTTCCTTGATGTGGTGTAAATTTATCTCAGGTTTGCTGTAGGAGCCCTGGGCAGAGCATCAGAACAGACAGTGATGGTGGCAGTGGACTTCAAAATGATGCCTTTGCATATTCTAAATACTAACCCTCTGTTAGATGCATAGTTGGTAAAGATTTTCCCCCTGTATTGTAGGTTGCCTCTTCATCCAAATGAAGGTATCCTTTGTTGTACAGGAGCCTTTTAGATTCATATGGTCCCAAGAGAAGCTTTATGCAATAGATGGCAGTTAGCACAGTGACTCATAACTGGTCAGTGTGCAAAGAATAAGAGACTTCGGAATGCTCAGCCATAAATGGCAGGTCTATATCACAACTGTCTCCATCAAGGCTAAGGGATCATGGGGAAAGTGGAGATGGAAAGCCTGTAAGAGTCAGAGGTGATAGATGCCTTCAAGGACACAGTGTTTTTCAGACAAACATGGCAGATACACATCCAGACCCATAGTGATTTTGACAATGTGAACAAGACCCATGCAAGCTCAAGTCAGACAAAATCTCAGTGTGGATGTGGGAGGTGGGCATGAAGTCTCACTCTCTAGTTGAGGAGCTGTTGGTATTTGATAGCTTCTGGGAGAGAAGCAATCAGTTTTTCTTTAATGGTGTGATACTTGATATATCGACCATACTCCAGGGTGGTCCCTACACCCAAGAGTAGTTGGGCAACACAAACTAGACTAATTTTCTTTTTTCTTTTTAGAGAGAGGATGAGTGAGATCATGACATTGGGTGGGTATGGGAATAGAGGTGGATCTAGAAAGAGTTGGGGTAGTGGTGGTGAATATGTTCAAAATCCATAGTATGAGACTCTCAAAGAATTAATAAAAATATTTTTAAAAACACCAAACATTTTCTTAGAAATGCTTTTGAGAAGTTGAGAGTCAAGTAGTAGAATGACATGTTAGAAACTCTAAGGGCTGTGTGTACTGTTTTCTAGAGTGAAGGGCGCGCAGGCATGAGCTAGATTCCCATAGCAAGAATGGTGAGGATAGCATCAGCTGTCCTGGACCTGCTATTTCTGATAATGTGTGTGTGTGTGTGTGTGTGTGTGTGTGTGTGTGTGTGTGTGTGTGTGTGTGTTGCACAGGAGCACACACAAGTCTCCATGAGTGCTGTGGTGTGCATGTAGAGGCCAAAGAACAACTTGTGAGAGTGTGTTCTCTCTTCCCACCTTGTGGGTGCTGGGGATTGATCGCAGGCTGTTAGGCTTGGTGGCAAGTGCCTTTACCTGTTTGAGCTATCTCACTGGCCCTTTCTGACATGTGATGAGTGCCTCGTAGAAGGGATTCAGGTGTCATTTTGGTCTGGGAGAATGTTAAAATCATGTTTTATTTATTCTCTGTATGTTGATGGTAAAATCTGATTATCAGTATCATGGGGTTTGGATACTCTTAGTTATAATAAAGGCATTTATTTGATTTGATTTTGTTGTGACCAGTTTTAAAAATTGTGCCATGGGCAGTGACTTAAGGTATAGTGACTCCTTTTCTGTAGGAGATCAAGATATTTTAGTCATCCTTAGTTTATAAGGGTATTTGGTAAGGTCTGATTCCCCATAGTGGGTGAAACATAACAGCCATGTTTCTTTGTGAATTAACTAAGACCTGTAGGAAGTACCTATATAAATCGTACACAATAAATATTCCCAAATTTTTAATCTTTTTTTAAAGATTTATTATGGTTTTAGTTAGACTTACTATTACTAAATTAGGATTGCTATACTATGATGAAACACCATGACCAAAAGCAAGTTGTGGAGAAAAGGGTTAATTTGGCTTATGCTTCCATGTCATAGGTCATCATTAAACAGTCATGAAAGGAACTCAAACAGGGCAGGAACATGGAGTCAGAAACTGATGCAGAGGCCATAGAGGGGTGCTGCTTGTTGGCTTGCTTCTCACGGCTTGCTCAGCTTGTTTTCTGACGGAAGACAGAACAACCAGCTCAGGGATGTCCCCACCCACAACAGATTGGGACCTCCCTGATCAGTCACTAACTAAGAAAATGTCCTTCAGGCTTGCTTGCCTACAATCATATGGAGGCATTTTTTTGATTGAGGTTCTCTCCTTTCAGGTGACTCTAGCTTGTGTCAAGTTGGCATAAAACCAGCGAGACAATTACTGCTCTTCATTTTTAATTATTTTATTTTATTTATGTGTGTGTGGGGGGCTGCATATAAATAAGTACACCACTTTCGTGAAGGAGCCCACAGAGGTCAGAATAAATCACCTAGAATTATAGTTATAGATGGTTGTGAGCTGCCTTGTGGGAGCTGGGAGCAGAACCTGGGTCCTCTGAAAGAGCAACAGATGCTCTTAACTGCCAAGCCATCTCCCTGGTGTTACCTCTCTAGAGGTGGTGGGACCTGGGAGAATGGAGCTGATAAATGGGGCAATTAAAGTCTCATGCAATAGGCAACTTTATTCAGAGCCCTAGACAATTGATAAGCCTGAGGGTTAAGCAAGAACCTGAGTAAAGTTCTCAAGAGTTCGAGCTGTGTACAGTCACAAGGACAAGCCACATGTGGCAGAAACATGTTCTTCCATTGAGACAAAGAATTGAATAATATCAACAAGCAATAACGAGAAAACTGAAGTAAACTTACTCCTATTGGCTACACCTGGGAGGAGTATGAAGGAGGAGTTTTAAAGAAATTGAGGTCACAAGACTCTTGTTTTCTTGGAGTATTCTCATAAGCACTCAGAATTCTCCTCACATGACTCCATTCCTGTATCATGTTACAGCACCATAGCACTTTAAAACTTATTTTTAACTTTGTGGGTGCCCGTATGCCTGTGTGTCAGTATGTGCATAAGAGTACAGGTGCCTCTGGAGGCCAGGAGCATAAAATCATCCTGAAGCTGGATTTATAGACCATTGTGAACCACTAGATGTTGGGTCAGGGAACCAAACTTAAGTCCTTTGAAAAAGAAGTATGTGGTCTTAACTGCTGAGCCATCTCTTTAGCTTCCTTGATTTTATCTCTTAACAAGAGACTAGTTACCAGAGATCAGGTGGGGTTGTGTTGTTGTGAAATGTGAATGCCAGATGAGTAAAAAGTAAAGAAGACATCTACACACCTGGCAATGCTTTCTCCTATATCCCTTCCTCACTGGTTTTTGCTTTTGTGGCTCTACTAATATTGCAAGAGAGAAAAAGACCTTTGAAAAGTCCTCATGGGTGATGGAATACTTGAAGGATAGTTAGGCTTGTAGAAGAAAAGAATACTTGGCTCAAGCACTAAGAAAATCTAAGAGATGTGTCACAGGAAGGTTCCTGTGGGCTAAGAGGGAGTTCATCCTTGGTTGGTTAAAAAAGACCCTCAACTGAAATAAATTAGTCAGAACTGCTATTTTTGTGAGAGTTATTGTGGATACATGAGTTTTGAATATATGTAGCTCAAGTGAAGGAGGCCAGTTTAGTTTGAATGGTGGCAAGCTGAGAATCATCCAGTATGATCTATTTCACATTTATATAGCAAATTTAATTTTGATTATTTTTATATTACAATTGTATACTAGTTCCCTTTCTAGCTGATCTACACTGTTGAAATGTATTCATTCCTAACTTCTTAGTTAGTGTTGAATTTCAACTCATCAGAGTTAAACACTGAATTCTCAAAAGAGGAAACTGAAATGACTGAGAAACATTTAAAAAAATGTTCAACATCCTTAGTGATCAGGGAGCTGCAAATCAAAACTACTTGGAGATTTCATCTTATCCCCATCAGTGTCTAAGATCCATAAAACAAATGACAGCTCATGTTGGTGAGGATGTGGATTAAAGGGAAATACTCATCCATTGCTGCTGGGACTGTGAACCTGTACAGCCACTATCGGTGTGGTGGTTCCTCAGGAATATAGCACTCAATCTACTTCAATATCCAGCTATATTACTCTTGGTCATATACCCAAGAATGCTTCATCCTACCACAGTGACACTTGCTCAGTCATGTTCATTGCTTCTCATAATACCTGGAAACTGGAAACAACTTTTTTTTTTTTTTTTTTTTTTTTTGGTTTTTCGAGACAGGGTTTTTCTGTGTAGCTTTGCGCCTCTCCTGAAACTCACTTGGTAGTCCAGGCTGGCCTCGAACTCACAGAGATCCGCCTGGCTCTGCCTCCCAAGTGCTGGGATTAAAGGCGTGCGCCACCACCGCCTGGCTGGAAACAACTTAGATATCTCTCAACAGATGAATGGATAAAGAAAATGTTGTGGCAGGCGGGTGTCACATGCATTTAATCCCAGCACTCAGGAGGCAGAGGCAGACAGATCTCTGTGAGTTTGAGCCCAACCTGGGCTACAGAGTGAGTTCTAGAACAGGCTTCAAAGCTACACAGAGAAACCCTGTCTCGAAAACAACAGCAACAACAACAAAATGTTGTATCAGGGATGCCCAGGGTATGGACTACTGCATGTGGCCATTTTGGTGTCAAAGGGCCATGCTGCCACCTAGGCCATGTTGATCTGAATGGGGGACATGATGACATCTGGGCCTGGGCTGCTGCCAGGGAGTCATGTCTTGGTCCATGGCCCTACGCAGCCGGGGTCTGAGTTGATGTTTATGGCTCCTGATACAATCGAAGGACATGCTGATGCCAGGGGTTGGGGCTACCATCTGGGGCCATGTTGGTGTCCAAGGGCCACTCTGCCGCAGGGGCCATTGTAGCAGGAATCTTAAAAGGTCTTATTAATAAAAAAAAAAAAAAAAACCTGGAGCCAGGTATTGGGGTGAACGCTGAAAGATCAGAGAAACAGAACAAGCCAGCGACAGCTAACCTCACCTCTCCAATTCCTCAGCTGATCTCATTTCTTCAGACTGGAAGCCTTTATTGTCCTCATCTAAATGGATCTCAGCTCAACTGCTGCTCAAAAGCCTAAAAGCTTAACAGGCTCTACTTCCTGGTCCTCATGCCTTATATAATTTTCTGCTTCCTGCCATCACTTCCTGGGATTAAAGGCACGTGTCACCATGCCTGGCTGTTTCCAGTGTGGCTTTGAATGGTTAGATATCTGTCTCTAGAATGCTAGGATTAAAGGTGTGTGTGCCACCATTTTCTGGCCTCTATGTCTATCTAGTGGCTGTTCTGTTCTCCGATCCCAGATAAGTTTATTAGGGTGCACAATATAGTGGGGAACAGAATATCACCACAGGCCATGCCATCTAGGTAGTCTGTGCCATCACCTGGGGCCACGGTGATATCTAAGCCTGGGCTGATACCTGGGATCATGTTTTGGTCCATGATTCTTCTACCATCGGGGCCACCAAAGGCCACACGGATACCTGGGGTCTAGGCCACATCCTATGACCATGTCGGTGTCTGAGGGCTGTGCTGCTACTGGGGCTGTGGTCTTTTCTGGTCCCAGCTGCTTCCGTGGGCCATGTCTGGCTGGGTTCATGGAGCAACAGCAGCCAAGGTCTGGGCTGATGTCCATGGCTTGTGTTACCACACGGGGTCATAGGAATCGTGCGTGTTGTCATCAGAAGACAGTGCTGAGTCAGCCCTGTGCCTTACTGGCCCCAGGATAGCTGGCTCTGCCCCTCACTGGACACTGCAGCAGGAGAGCTGGCCCGGATAGTATGGACCTAGGAGAGTTAGCTCTGCCCTCGTCTGAAGGGTCCTAATGGCCTGGAATCACCAGCCCAGCTACCACCACCCAGACCCACATTCTGGGCCTTGGCTTGGCCCACCCTAACAGCTACCCTATCTATGACCTGCTGCAATGTGTGAAGGGACTGGTCCTGCTGGACGATAACCACAGGATCTCCACGACTGGGGAAACAACAGGATATCCGAGAGGAGTTTTGATAAGGGCCCAGAGACGATGGTGTAGCAGAAACCAGAGGCCTTGAGCTAGACTATGACTCATTGCAATGAACATTTTGCAGGTGGGGCTGATTGGATCAAAGGGTATACTGTGTGGCACACTATAGCTTCAGATGCCACTAAGATGAATGAAGAGTTGTTGGAACAATGGAGGAGTGAGGTGGGGTTTTTTTTGTTTGTTTTTACTTAATTTTTTGGGGGACATATTGCAAGGGTTAGGGCTAGATATGGAGGGACTAGGGGTGAGAGGGAATGGGGTGCATGATGTGAAATTTCCAAATAATCAATAAAGAATTATTTTTTTAAAGGAAATGTGGTACATTGACTCAATGGAATATTACTCAGCCATTAAAAAGAAATGAAATCATGAAATTTGCAGGTAAATAATGGAATCAGAAAAAAATTCCTGTGTGAAGTAACCCAGAAAGTCAAACATGGTATGTATTTGCTTATATGCGCATATTAGCTGTTAAGTCAATGATAACCAAGGTACAAGCTGTAGAACCACAGAGGTTAAGTATAGAGTAAGGGACCAGAGTGGGGGCAGATAGCTCTCCCTAGGAAAGGGAAATAGAATACATAGTTATGGATGGCAGGGGGCTGGAATGGGAGGATCAAGCAGGGACAGGGAGGGAAGAGGGGGATGAAGGAGAGAACACTGGGAGAGACAGCTAAAATTAAGGGCCATTTGAGGGGTAGCATGGAAACACAATACAGTAGAAGCATATATATATATATATATATATATATATATATATATATATATATATATATATATATATGCATGCAATCTAAATGAAGTCACCAAAAACAGAGAAGACAGAGACTCTATTAGCTATCTCTTGTCGCCAAATGAAGCTTCCAGTACTGGTAATGGGTTACATCTAATTGACTTTTTGACCAAAGGGGTCCCATGGGAACTCCAAACAATCCAGACTGTTGACAATAATATAGGTTTCTCTCCACAAACTGCCAAAAGGCCGTATTGCTGAAGACAACGCCTATACAACTCATTGAACGCGGAGAAGCCAAGTTGGTGCCAACAGAGAACCTTCACCCCTATTTGCTAGTATCTTTGGTACAGGAAGGTACTCTGCATGCTACCAAAGAAGAAGTGTAAACATCACCCCATCTACAAATCCTTTGATGGACAGTGGTGTTCTGCCTGCAAGATATGCTGGGGCAATTGTGGCACAAAGCTTATGGGAATAACCAACTGTAGCTAGAGTTTTCCTGCCTTGTTCACAGTCAGGACAAATCTCTGTCACCCACCAGTCCCACAGCCGCTCAGACCCAACCAAGTAAACACAGAGACTTATATTGCTTACAAACTGTATGGCCGTGGCAGGCTTCTTGCTAACTGTTCTTATAGCTTAAATTAGTCCATTTCTATAAATCTATACCTTGCCACATGGCTTGTGGCTTACCGGTAGTTTACATCTTCCTTGTCCTGGCGGCTGCTGCAGGCGGTGACTCCTTCTGCCTTCCTGTTCTTTTATTTCTCCTTTCCGTTAGTCCCGCGTATACTTCCTGCCCAGCCACGGCCAATCAGGTTTTATTTATTGACCAAACAGAGCAACACATTTGCCATACAGACCATCCCCCAGCACAGCCAAGTGCAGACCATCCCAGACACCTGCACTCAGGCCCGTGGTCCTAATCATCCTCTATTCGGACCTGCTGGGCAAAGCCACGAGGAACCCAAGAATGGGCTCCCACAGGACATACAGAACATCCCACAGCAACCAACCAATATGTAATTTGACTGAAGGCCTATTCCACTAGATGGAACCCATACCTGATGCTGTTTGGGTGACCAAGAACGTGACACTAGAGACTAGATATCCCAGGGACCTATATTAAAACCAAATATTACTGTTTTACTATACTATAGTAGTTGAGAACAGTAGTTCTCACCCTTCCTGATGCTGCAGCCCTTTAATACAGTTCCTCATGTGGTGGTGACCCAACCATAAAGTTATTTAATTGCTACTTCATAACGCTAATTTTGCTACTGTTATGGATAGTAATGTAAATATCTGATATACAGTGTATCTGGCATATTGTGACCCACAGGTTGAGAACCACTGTACTATAGGAACATAGCAATAAAATGACTACTAATGACATATTCTATGCCCATAGATTAGTGGCTTGCTCAGCCATCAAACACAGAGGCCCACAGGCAGATAGAAAAAGTGAGAGACCTTGGAACACTCATCCGCGGAACAGGCTATCTCCATCAAATCCCTCTGCTTAGGGCTCAGGGAACCCTGACAAAAAGGAGACAGAAAGGTGTAAGAGCCAGAGGGGATGGAGGTCACCAAAGAAACAAGGCCTTCACAGCAGGACCAATGCACATATGGACTCACAGGGACTTTGACAGCATGTACAGGGCCTGTACAAGTCACACCAGATAGGGTCCTACAGCTGAAAGGAGAGGTGGACACACGCCGCTATCCTTAACCCAGAAGCTATCTGCAAATGAATTCAGTTTTCTCCAATGCAATCTCACTGGGAAAACAAACTACTCTTAAGGGTAGGCTGCATGCCCAGAAGAAGATGGCCAACAGAAAACACTCTCAAAAGCATCTATGGAGGTTCCTCATCACACAATGTTGTGTCAAGGCTTTAAAAATACGATTTCATCTTTCCTTTATTTATATTTTTAATTTTTATATGTTTCTTCTTTCTCTTTTTATCCTACAGGTCTTTTGTGTATACATTATGGCTTTCTATTTTGAGTTTTTATGGGATTCCTGAGCATGTGAACGAGTGGGTCTCTGCGTCTACATCTGTTTCTTGTGTCTTTTCTTGGGCTCTTTTCCTTCTGTTTGTTTTGTCCTATTCCTATGTGGGTTTTTTTTCTTTTGGTTTTAGCTTACTATATTTTATTTTTATTCCTTAGAAGCCTGTTTGTTTTCTAATGAGAGACAGAAGGTTGTGGACTCAGATGGGAGGGGAAATGGGAAAGATCTAGGAGCAGAGGTAGGGGAAACCATAATCAGGATATATTATATGAAAAAGAAAGTATTTTCAATAAAAAATAATATGTAGATGATTCATGGATCCAAGAAGATACCTGCAATCCACAATGCCCTCCCCAAGGTTATATAAGCAGCAAATAATTACCACAGAAAGGAGACTCTTCGGGAGTTATGCCTGCATACGGGGCAAGGAATAACCCCTCACCTGAGGGGTGAGTACTGCCAATCCAGTCATTGGCTCACCAAAAAGAAAAAAAAAGTTCTTTTGCTTTTAAATGTAGTGAGAATGTTTCCCAAGTGCAAAAAGAAAATTTAAAAATTTGACAGAAGAAAAGAAACAGGTTGTTTTGGGCCCTTTTGAAATGCTACAGAAACAATTTTATCTCTATCTGAGAACTACACATGAAAAAGCCATTTTATAAATTTAAGCAGTTTAAAAAATACTTCATGTGACTTCTAGATAATGAGATATGATAGCAAGGGTATCATTTTCCTGAAAAAAAATAATGTTTTTCATGGGAAAATTTGCATGAAAATCTTCTCTGAATGTTATGCTTTCCCCAGAAACCAGTACTTTCCTTTTCATATTGAAATCAATAGCCTTTTTCCATCAGCTATTGAGGGTGGGATACTTGAACTTACAGCTCTGTTTCACCCTGTAGGGGATGAGGTGACTACATGCTTCACACTGAGGACATCCTTTGAACTTGGATTCAGAGTGTTGATTTAGTATCAAAACGTGAAGCAACAGTTCATGGTGGGATGACATAAAAAATTCAAAGTGAAAAATGGCAAGGGGGAGTGTAAAGCAAGAGAAGACGCAGAGATGGCCGGGCCCTCCACAGCTGTTCAATAAAACTCGAGATGACTTCTTGCAATACTGGCATAAACATCTTTAATTCTCCAAATTTTTAACAAAGAAAGGGGCACTGCTGTTCCTTTTTAAATTTCACTGACAATGTTACAAGAAACAGTTATTAAAGAAATGATATGGAAAAATGTAAACCATTTTAAAGTTCTCTGGAGGGCTCTAATGCCTTGACAATATTGACATAGTCTATTTTCTTCTAATAGCTGGACATTTCCTAAAAGTGACTTTTTTGTTTTACTTTTCAAATATTTTAAAATTTATATTTGACTCACACATAGAAACATAAAATTGGGTAATATGTTTCATACATCATATAATGCATACATTATAGAATATTTAAATTGCGTTAAATACACCTGTTTTTCTTCATTTATCTCATTTTATGGTGGAACTTGTGAATTCCTCTTAGCTTTCTGCAATGCACAATAGGAACCTTTCTGTACATTAGGCTCATTTCAGGAGATACTATCTGGCTACCTTGTTATACACCAGAACTTCTGTCCAATGTAAAACACTTCTTAATTTCTGTTTCAGAACGCTGAAATAGAAAAATACCCATGCATTAAAATAAATTCTCCCAGAAACAGGAGTTCTTAGCTTCTCTTCCTTTGTTTTCCTCAAGCAGTGTTCTGAGACTTTCTCTACCCTTTTTATAAGGCCCCTTCAATTTTTCCAGCTGCCAATCATCTCTTTCTAATTCTCCCCACCTACTCTTCCCCTCCCTTTTTCTCTCACCAGGGTTTGGCTGTGTAGCCCAGGAGGGCCTTGATTATATCAGTCTCCCTGTGTCCCTCTCCTGAAAGATGGGATTATATTAACAGTGCAAGCATGCACCTTCATATGGAGCTCTCTCCCTAATGCTCTTGACTTTGTAACTCTAACATTTTGACAATTATTTGCTACTTTTAAATTGCTACTTTCTCATTTTCTTACTATATCTTTACTCTTGGCTTCTGTTTCCAGTTGGATCATCTTCATTCACTCAGTTAAGCAACCGTGCTCCCTCACTATTTCACAGCCTGGGTCTGCCCACTCATTCACAGCGTGAGCTGCTGTTTGAGATCTTGAAGGCTTGGCTCTTGCTTGGAGAGACTTCCATTCTTCTATTAGTCCTGCCAAATCCCTGTCTGCATGTAAGATGCAGTGTGAATTTTGCCTCCTGATGAAATGTGGAAATGGCTCTGATGGACCTTGAAATCTTGGCATGATGAAAACACCACTCTTCCCCAAACCAAAAGAGAACCAGCCTTTAAAATTAAAGGACATATTTCTAGAGAATATGGCTTTGCTTTGCAAGTTTGGCAAGCCTGCCCTGCAATGACTTTTAAATCCTCTGTGAAGACAAAGGAATCGTTTTGAAAAAATTTCCTTTGATGTCTGAAGTTCCTGAAAGCTTAGTATGAGCACTAAAGCTTCAATGTTGCATTTCTTTACATGTATTAGTTACACACAATAATATGTTTCATTATGATATTTACACACACACACACACACACACACACACACACACACACAATATATTTTGACCAACTGTTTTATTTTATCCAGTGAATTTTGTGTAGAGTTTGATTCCAGGTTAGGTTTTGTCATATCAATTTGACTGAGTTAAATGACCCTTTAACATTATCAACTTCCTGTAAAAATAAATACTCAGTTAACTCTGTAGGGCTGGGCTATAGAATTAGCTGTAGCAACTGTGGAAATATGTGAGGTTACTAATTGGGAATATCAGTCATAAATCTAGAATGGGACTCAAGTATGAAATAATTGGGGTATTAGCAGCAATATACATAGTAAAAAATGAAGCAGGCAATATAGATTTTCCCCTTACTTTTGGTTGAATTATATTTGAAAAATCACATTTACTTTTGCAGAGCTTGGGTTTGGGAAAAGAGGCAGATATCTCAGTATTTCAGGGGAGGATGCAGGAAAAGTTCTATGTGCGGTGCAGGTAAAGGAGTGAGTGAGCTTACCTAGGACTAACCATTGCTTTAAATATCTGCTGGACCCTTGTGTGGGAGATACATACACTTACGTTAAAGACACCAGTAGACAGGTTATCCTCATAGAGTAGAAAAGGGAACATTGTGATGTAAAACTTGATTATGAAAAAGTTTATTTTTGATGATCTAGGAATCGTAGTATTTTCTACATGTTGATTTAGTAGATTGTCTCTTCCATTTAATTTATAATTTAGTATGTTGACCTGCTAATTATTTTAAAGAAATATCTATAATTTTTGCTCTTTTAATTCTTGATCCCAGTTTCCTTTGTCTTCCCACATAGTATGCCCTATAATACAACATGCTACTATCATGCTCTCCAGCAAAAGCAAACTTACCTCTTTTACATAGTGTATTGAACAGAATGTTTTTAACTGTTCAGGGAAGGTTGTTCTGGTGAATACCCTAGTTAAGTTTCTAATATCCTTGTGTATACATGTGTAATAATTTTAATAATTACTTCAAGTATCCAGATTTCCATCTGAGAGCTTATTTCAGGTGTCTCTACTGAAGGCAACCAGAGAAGTGGAAGCAGTTATTCCCATGAGTGGAAAAGTTGACTAGCTACTCTTGTATGTGTTTTTAATTTCTAATTTGATTTTTGTGTGTATGTATGTGCATAGATTGATGTTAGGAGTCTTCCTCAGTTGTGTAGTATCATACTATTATTTTTCATTTTGATTTATTAATGTGTGATTTCGATTTATTAATGTGTGTGTGTGTGTATGGATGTGTGTCTGGTGTCTGTACATGTGTGGGTGTGCACAGTGTGTGTATATGTGTAGGTATGCATTGTGTGTGTGTGTGTGTATGTGTGTATGTGTGTGTGTGTATGCACATGTCATAGGATATATGTGGAGGTCAGAGAAAGACTTTGTGGAGTTGGTTTTCTCCATTCATCTTTATGTGGGTTCTAGGAACTGAACTCGTGCTATGAGGCTTCCACACAAGTGCCTTTGTCCACCGAGCCATTTTTCTGCCTTACTGCTAAAAATGGGGTCTTTCACAAAGCCTGGAGCTTGCTGATTCATCCATTGGCAGCCAGCATTCCCCAAGAACCCTTCTGTCTCCCTAGCATGAGAGATTACAAGTGCACACTGCTGCTCCTGGACCCTAGTGCACGGGTACTAGGGTCCACCCTCAGATCTTTACACTTACATGGCAAGTGTTTTACTAGCTGAGCCTTCTCTTGAGTGCTTATATATGAATTTTAAATCTTCAAAAATCGTTTTGTTTTTAAGTTAAAAATAAAGCACTAGACAACATCTAAATAGTTATGAAGAGGGCATCAGATCCCCAAACCCCTGAAACTGGAGTTAGATGGTCGGGAGCTGTCTTGTGCGTGCTGGGAACTGAACCCAGGTCTTCTGCAAGAGCAGCAAGTGCAGTTAACCTCTGAACCCTCCCTTCAGCCCTGAGTTTTCAGAACCTTAATCTGGTAATATCAGTTCCATGGTTCTGGAGAGCTCAATTTAACTGATCTGATAATTGTTGACCCTTCTAGTCTTTACTCAGTGGTGAAGAATACATGTGGGACCTGTCCTTAGTGCATGAGTTGGCTTTTTGGAACCTAGGGCCTATGCTGGGACACTTCGCTCAGCCTTGGTGAAGGGAGGAGGGGCCTGGACCTGCCTCAACTGAATCTACCAGGCTGGGCTGACTCCCCAGGGGAGTCCTTCCCTTGGAGGAGGTGGGAATGGGGGGTGAATTGGGGGGAGGGTGGGGGTGGGTGGGAGGAGAGAGGACAGGGGACTCTGTGGCTGATATGTAAAATTAAATTAATTATAAAATTTTTTTAAAAAAGGGAAAAAATAGAGTGGATTTAAAGCCCGTTAAATGCCCCTTCCCAGTGTGTTTGGCATTCCTCAATGGCAGTGGGTTGCCCTCACTTTTCTTCCTGGGATGTGTATCCAGTCTATACACTTATCTGTCAAATCTCTGATGATCCCAGATCCATGTAGGGAGTGATATCCGATCATGGAAGCCGGTAAACAGTATCTCCTACAGCTTACTATCCTTTCCTTCAAGTCTCCAGTATCCGGCCTTGGCAGTCATGGCCCCGAAAGCTCATCACCAGCTTTGGTGACGCCCTCAGCTTCCTCTTCCTCTGCACTTCTCACCTGTCTTTCCTATTGGGACAGAACCCTTTACCTTCTCCCAATTTTGAATCTATCAGGTTAGTTCAGACTCTCACTGTCTGGCATGGCTATTATGTGGTTGGATCTGGCTTCCTCAGAGCTATATCTTCAGTCTCCACTGCAACCTATTTATGCCTAACAGAATAATTTCTCCTGTATAATGCTTTAACTTGTCTTTGTTTCATTGCTTCATAAATAAAAGTTTACTTAGGATTAACATGCCAAGCCTTCCTCTTAACATTTAATATCTTTTTCTCCTGACAAGCCTATTATTCATGCTCTGTATCATGCTTTAATTTGATTATTCCATGTCTCCTGAAGTTGATACCTCTACTGGTGACACTTGAGATGTTCATTTGGTAGCATATGACCAAAATTCAAAAAGATGAGAGAAATCTCATTTTAGGCTGTGGTCAATAGAGAGATACATAACTGGCCCAAGCACTGAAATTAAGAAATTGAATGCTTAGCCCATAAGTGGGGCACTCCTTTCAACAAGCTCAGGGAATGTCATGGAAGAGAAAGAAAAATGAGCATAAGACCTCAGAATGGGGAGGCATGCCATGAAATGCTGTCCTCTGGGCATGACATTACTCTGGTACTTGTGAACTCACAGGAGTTGTGGTTTCCTGCACAAGACCTATACAAGCTCAAGCCAACCAAAATCCCAGCATAGATTTGGTGATCTCCAGACTTCCCTGAGGGGCTATTAGTAATGGATAGTTGCTGGAGAAGGGAGAATTATTGTTTACTGAGGATGTGGCCACTGGGTAGGTTTTTCTCAAGCTCCAGTGGATTTGTACCCATGCACATATGGTCAGCACTGACTGGATTTAGTGGGTTACCCAAAAAGAAAGACATGAAGTTGGGAGGCAGCATATTGGGGGGGGGTATTATGTAATTATAGGAGGAAATGGTTGGATGTGATATTTCATGCATACTTGTATAAAGTTTCCACAAGTAAAAGAAATTGAAAATAAATACATATATAAGATAAAGTAGAAAATGCACATATACCTCAAATTATTTCACTGGGATTTTTGTTGTTATTGCTTAGACTAAATCTAAGTATTGAAGGTTTTTGTTTTTGCTTGTGACAGGATCAGTCTGTCACATCCCAGACTGACTTCAACCTTGTTATACTCCTTCCTTAGCCTTTGAGATTGAGGTTTATAGACATTTACCAGCATTCCTGGTCTTTAAAGTTTTCTATAAAAGGGATTAGTTTAAGTAAAGCATTGTATACATAATATAGAGATATTGTCTACGTGATGTCACCCACAAACCATTTTCTGGAACATTCCAGGAAAGATTTTAGTCCTTCTTTTAGGTCTAGTTTAATCTCACAATCCTTTATGAAGTCTCTAGTCTGCTGGGAGCAAAGGTCATGAACACTAGTAGTGCATGGGCCGAAAGTTCTTTCAAGTAGTGATGGTGGGCACTGATGTGTCAGTTCCCATAATGTGGGCTACTGCTTCCAGTGGTAAAGGAAAAACAAAAGTCAGAATCAGTCTTAAGGGAGATACCTGGGAGAGCACTCAGCTCCAGGGACACTATTGTGAGTGAGAGGCACCACACCAGGATTCCTACCACGCTTCTGTCTTCTGTTGCTATCATCACTTTATCTGTCATCCTTGTCTCTGAATGGAGCCTAGGGACCATAGCCAGTTTGAAAAGAGCAGGGAGTAAGACACCAGAGACAGG
The DNA here is from genome assembly GCF_049852395.1 of Peromyscus maniculatus bairdii. Taxonomy (NCBI): domain Eukaryota; kingdom Metazoa; phylum Chordata; class Mammalia; order Rodentia; family Cricetidae; genus Peromyscus; species Peromyscus maniculatus. The sequence continues at coordinate 113,391,033 of NC_134857.1, forward strand.
AATTAACATGCCAAGTGCCAGAGGCAGGCATGACTTGTCTGATTCTTTATTTACACTTGGGAAACCAGTTCTAGAGTGCCTTTGAGGAGGCAGCCCGAAGTAGCAATTAGTGTTATTCATCTTCCTCCCACTCTAGAAGCATGGGCTGTTCCCACGGCCAAACACACACTGTTTATTCCAATTTTTTCCCTCTGGGTCTTAAACTCTTGACTTGTCCATGAGTGTATTGTGGTGTGTCCCTCCACTTAGTAGGGTGCCACTTTCCAGGAATCGTTCTCTTTCCTCATTGAATTAGATCAGTAATGGCCAGACCAGTTTTCATAAATTTCTTATAAGAATCACTCCACTGGTGGTTTTTTGCTTTCTTAAACACCAGGCAATCCAAATGAAATCAAGGTGAATGTACTGGTGAACATGGGCCTGAGGTTGGGTGTCAGTTCTGCCCTGGGCAAGCTGGGGGTGTGTAACCCAATTTCTTCACAAGTAGTGTGAAAACTGGGATGTGCCTCCTTCTCCTTGATCAAATAAGTGTCAAGGATGCTTTTGTCATAGATTTTACTGCAGTGTTCCTTCTTTGAATCCCTTGACCCACTGCTGGATGGCCTGGCTGCAAGTGTTTCCAGTGGCATGAAAGTTCTATTTAATAAAGGTGTGGTTAGGTTCAATCTGACTGCGTACAATGCTCTTGGCACAAACAGAAAAAAAGCAATCATTTTTCTTAGCTCCTGGTTTGAGTAAGAAGTAGTCATTGGTTTAATGAGGTGGGGCAAGAGAGGGATGGTGAAATAAATAAATGCAACAAAATAATTCTTCAGTTTCTTTCTCTTGAATTTATCTATTCTCAATAACTTTAAATTTTTCTTTTTCTTTATTTCAAAGAATGATCAAAATTGGTCAACTGGATTTCAAGTGCCAATAGATGGTCAATAACATTTTGGTCTATTTCTTTGTAGCTCCATTTTTCTGTATGAATGCACATGCATACATAGTTACTATTATATGATAGAAGCTGAATTACATTTATAGTATCACACATTATACATGTTGTAATATATAAAAATATATATAGTTGTTGTTTTCTTACTCTTTGCTCTTTGGGGGGGGGTCTACCACCCAGCTCCCAAATAATCTCACAGAAACTTATTCTTACTTATGAATGCCCAGTCTTAATTTGACTTATTTCCCGTCTACCTTTTGCCTCTGGGCTTTTATCTTTCTCTATTCTATATACCTTTCTTTATTTTTTACTCCATGGCTGGCTGTGTAGGTGGCTGGCCCCTGATGTCCTCCTCTCCCTCTCCTTTTGCTCCCTGATCTCCTCTTCCCAGATTCACCCTATTTATTCTCTCTGTCTGACCGCCCCACCTACCCTTTCTTCTGCCTAGCTATTGGCTGTTCAGCTCTTAATTAGACCAATCAGATGTTTTAGACAGGCAAAGTAACATGGCTTCACAGAGGTAAACAAATGCAGAATAAAAGAATATAACACATCTTTACACCATTAAATATTCCACAGCATAAATGAATGCAACACATATTCAACTAATATTCTATAACAAACATGTAGTTTGTAATCTACTTGTATTGCTTAGAAATAGATCACCATCTTTTATGTTAAAATGTCATTTTATAGCATTATTTATTATGGTTGTATTTGTTTTATTGAAAAAATACTATTCATTAAAAGAAAACCTCAATACAATAGCCTGAAAATAAGGACTTCAAAAATGCACAAAGAATAGATCTCAAAAGAAGTCATCCATATGGCCAATATACTTATGAAGAAATGTTCAGTATAACTAACCATGGGGAAGTAAAAATTAAAATGAAGTTTCATTAGATCTGGTGGAATGGCTGCCATAGAATGATGAGTTAGAATAAGTGATAATGAAGGTAAAGAGAAAATATCTTTCAAATAATGTCCTGTTAAAAAGTACAGTCATTATGAAAAACTTAAAGTTTCCTCAAACAACAACAAAAATAGTCAGCCTGTGATCCAGTAATCCCACTAGCACACATTCAAAGGACTGGAAACAGTATGGTAGAGATGTCTACAACTCTTTGTTTACTACACCACTATTCACAGTATGATATGAAATCTACTGGACTATCAATAGCATATGACCACATAAGGACAAAATATATACAGAATGAAATACCACTTAGTTTTCTTTTCTTTCTTTCTTTTCTTTACTTTTTTTTTTTTTTTTTTTGAGACAGGGCTTCTCTGTGTTGTTTTGGTGCCTGTCCTGGATCTTGCTCTGTACACCAGGCTGGTCTTGAACTCACAGAGATTTACCTGGCTCTGCCTCCTGAGTGCTGGGATTAAAGGCGTAGCTACAACCACCTGGCGAAATACCACTGAGTTTTAAGGAAGAAAGGAAAGTTCTGCTACTGGTAACAATCAGTATAAACAAGAGGAAATGGTGTTAAGGAAAACAAGCCTGGCATAGAAAGACAGATACTGACATTGATAAGTGGAACTTAAAAATGTTGATTCATAGCTCAGCAGTGGTGGCACATGCCTTTAATCCCAGCACTTGGAAGGCAGAGGCAGGCAGATCTGAGTACAATGCCATCCTTGTCTGCAGAGTGAGTTCCAGTATAGCCAAAGCTGCACAGAGAAACCCTGTCTCCAAAAACAAAAACAAATGAACAAACAAACAAGTTGATTAATCAAAGTAGTGAAGAAAACAGCATTTGCCAGTTTGAAGAATGTGTTAAGGATCTGTATACTTGTCAAAGGCTATAAAATTCCAGTTAGGAATTAGTTTATAAGATCCACCATACAGCAGGATGAGTACAGTCAACTTTGACATATTTTATTAGTGAAAACTGAGATGAGAGTTTAGATGTTCTCACCATAAAAGATGGTAAGAAAGTGAGGCAATGTATATGTTAACTGGCTCAGTGTGAGCATTTCACAATATATTCATATTTCAAAACATAATGATGTGTATGATAGATACACACAACTGCCTACTGATTAAAATATATTAGAAAAATATTGGAAGAAAAAGTCCTAACCTTTGTTCAGCTTCATCACGTTCTTCTTTGTGAAAGTGCTCAGTATCTGCTCAGTGCAAAAGAGCTTTATTCCCCCTTCATAGAGCAGCAGCAATGACATTGATGGATAAGCCTTGTGGGGCAGCCACTGAGGACCAAGACTGACGTGTTACCTCATGCAATCCTCTCAACCAATCCACAGGACAGTAATTTTCATTTTATAGATGAGGAACCTGGAACTTGGAAGCTGAGAGTTCAGCTCAAAGTCATATACAAAGTAAGTGCCAACTCTCTTCATCCAGAGTGAATATGACATTTCCTCTACTGTGCAGAGGGCAGGAAATAGGTCTAATATTAGAGATGTGCTACCATTTGGTAAATTGTTTAGGTGAACATATTGTGTTTACATTTAACAAAAAGGACTCTCCTATCTATTCCTTTTATGAGATCAAATCTTTGCTGATACAGCTTTGCGCATACCCCATCCCCTGTATCAACATACATACATACATTCATACACACACACACACACACACACACACACACACACAGTGCTGTGAAAGAACAGAAATGTTTCAGGATCACAGCAAAGACTTCCACGCTTTGTAGCAATATATATCTGTGAGTTTGGAGTTACAAAGCAAATCCTTGGGAGATAAGAATATTGCTTTGGTTTAGAAATGGGGATTTTGACTTTTGATTTACTTGTTAATGCCAATATGGATGAAATACTAAGGTTTTTTAAATATAATGCATATCCTTAAGTGTGCTTTTTGTGCCCTTTAAAAACTGTATCCTGGTGAGAGCCAAGATGGCAGATTAGAAGCAAGTAGTATTTATCAGCTTCTCAGTGGCTCTGAATTGAAATCACCAGAAAACGGCTTCTCAGTGTTTGACTAAGGGAATGCACTTAGAGAGACTGTGTGGAAATAGAGGGCAAGAGAAAAAAAACCTCAGCTCGGAGCCCATAGATGCCTTGCTGTTCAGAGGGGAGGAAAATGGAAAAGCAAAACAGAGACAAGAGGCGGAATAGGCACAGAACCAGGGGAGAGCAGAAAGGCAGGCTGGACTCAGTTGATCCCTGCTGGCTCCTAAGAAGTGATTTGCATTTCTCAGTGTAAAGTGGAGCCATGTGGAGATGCTGCCCATGCTCTGTGGCTGCAAGAAACTAAGACCCTACAGTGTCCTTTCCCCTTGCCACCCACAAGAAACATTTCCCTCTACCCCTACTAGCACAAGCTTAGTGGCCTGATGTGGCCTTGGCAGATGACACTGAAGAAAACTTGAAAATATGTATGGAATGATTTGGGTCAGAGACAGTGAATATGGTAGACACTGTCTGTTCAAGACTGGTGGGTGACAGTCAGCTAACAATGGGTGGCAGACTAAGCAGCCATGTACTGATTCCACGCAGAGACTGAGCCTATGAAAACCATTGCCAAGGGCAGTGAAAAGATTGGACCTGCTGTGTGTGCTCTTTCACCATGGAAAGTTTGTCATCCTACACTCTGTGTGGGCTTCACAGGGATGCATGAAGCCCAAATGTGCAGCAGAACTTGATGTTAGCCAAGCCCTTGGAGTGTGCCAAGCTAATCTGTCTATAGTAAACTGCAGCTCAGGGAACTTTGGTTCCAAGCTACCTGGACTAGATAGCAGGGTTCCAAGTACTAGACAGCAGGGTAGTTGGAAGCCATTCCGACCAGCTCTAGATCCCATCATTTATGACTAGTGGACAACACTCAAACAAAGAAAAAGGTAGATATTCCTAGTCCCTACTCTCTAATGGTCCACAGCTCAAGAAGCCTCAGGGAAAATAAAAAGTGACCATGGTTGTCAACATCTACCTTTGCCAGCACAACTACGTCACCTTAAATAATTAGTTTCTTACTTCTTAAAAATCAAGATTCATTCAAGGCCAGCCTGGACTACAGAGTGAGTTCTAGGACAGGCTCCAAAGCTACACAGAGAAACCCTGTCTCCAAAAACCAATAAAAAAAAAATCAAGATTCACATCACCACCTTCTAACTAGCTTATGAAGGTGTGTCTTAGGGTTTCTATTGTTATGATGAAACACCATGATTAAAGGCAACTTGGGGAGGAAAGGGTTTATTTGGCTTATATATTACTGCCCATTACTAAGGGAAGTCAGGAACTCAAGGTAGGAACCTGTAGTCAGGAGCTAAAGCAGAAGATTTGGAGGGATGCTGCTCACTGGCTTGCTCCCTGTGGCTTGCTCAGCCTGCTTTCCTATACAATTTAGGAGCACTAGGGACAGCACTGCCCACAGTGAGTTGGGCCCTTGCACATCAATCATTACTCAAGCTAATGCCTCACTTGCCTACAGGACACTCCATCCAATAGAAGCATTTTCTTGATTAATATTCCTTCTTCCCAGAAGACACTTGCTCATGTCAAATTGACATAAACACTAGCTAGCACAGTGTGTGTGTTATATTCTTCATCTCTTTTTTCTTTTATTCTTTCTCCTTCCTTTACTAGAATTCTCTCCCTCATTACAACCTTTCATATTCTGTCTTTTGCCTGCCTTTTCTCTCTTTTCCTTTTGAATATTCTGTTCTAAGAGTTCATTTTACCTTCATTTCTCTTGTGCTCTTTGATCTCTCTCTCTCTCATATGTATATAAAATTATATAATGATATTCCTGTTGTTAGGGTTGTAGCAAACTGCATTTGCTTTATTATGCCATTCATTGCTACTTGTCACTATTATTTATTTAATTCTTTCTATGTAGTGCGAGATATTGAGCATGGCACTTCAAGCATCCTATGTAGATGCTCTAACTCTGAGATATACTCCCAGAGTAGTTAAAAGTCAGTCCATGTTCCTCTAGATATAACACACTCCTGCTCACTTCAGTGAATAACTCAAGGAATAGGAGAGATTAAAATCCCCAAGCCAACTGGGCATGGTGGGGCATACCTTTAATCCCACTACTCAGGAAGCAGAGGCAGGTGGATCTCTCTGAGTTCAAGGCCAACCTGGTCTACAAATTGAGTTCTAGGACAGCCAGGGTTGTTACACAGAGAATTCTTGTCTTAAAACAACAACAACAACAACAAAAACAAAAGAAAAAAAACCCTAAACTAAACCAAAATACTCCCAGCCATGCACATAAACCCAACCCAATGACCAAAGAAGTAGGTGCAACTAGTGAAGTCCTGAGTACCTGTTCTGGACACTCATCTCCATATCAACATCAGAGAGAAACAACAAAAACTCCCTGGAGTACTGCACAGATTGTACCCACACTCCTTCCAGCTGTACATGGCTGCCAAGATTAGAGGAACAATCATATAGGGTGTATCTCACACACTCCTCTATCTACAACATGTCTGTCTGAACTATCAGAAGTCACTCATTCATTAGACCTGTATATAAAGCTAAACTTTCAAGTTCCAATGCACCATTCACTGCTATAACACACCAAAGAAATGGCAAAAAAACTATAATACAAAAATCCAGCTGGGCCTATGTTTATCACTTCATAACAATCTTACATCCAAGGACATGTTTTTAAAAGAACACTTTTCATTCAAGAGGTTCTCAAACATTAGGTGTAGCTCAGAACCCCAGAGAAGAGGGAGAGGAAGGACTATAGAAGCAGGGCTCCTAGGGGCTCAGGGAGACTGACATGGATCTGAGCTAGGTCCTCTGCACATATGTTATTGTTGTATAGTTTGGTGTTCTTGTGGGACTCCTCACAGTGGGAGTGAGGGGTGTCTCTGACTCTTTTGCCTGCTCTTGGAACCCTTTTCCTCCTACTGGATCACCTCGTCCAGCCTTGATATGAGGGTTTGTACCTAGTCTTATTGTGACTTGTTATGCAGTGTTCAGTTGATATCCCTGGGAGGCCTGCTCTTTTCTGAAGGGAAGCAGGGGTAGAGTGTATCTGGGGGAGAGAGGAGGTGGGGGTGGAGTTGGGAGGAATAAAAGGAGGGGAGGGGATGATCAGGATGTAATGTATGAGAGAAGAATAAATAAAAAGAAAAAATAAGACAATGAGAGAGAGAGAGAGAGAGAGCGAGCGATCCAAGAAGTTTCTGTCTGCATAGAAATACAAGCAATTAAAAAAAAAAAGCAATATTGCTGCTCCAAAAGTTGAAATGCTGCAGCAACTAATTATAAAGCTGATCAGTAAATGAAAGGACAGATAAAGAATTCAAAGGTGAGGTTGTAGATTATGGTTCAGTGTTTAAGAGAGCTAGCTAGCTGCTCCTGCAGGGGATTATAATTTGATTTTCAATACATATATCCAGCAACTCACAACTGTGTATAACTACATACAGCTCAAGTGGATCTGACATACTCTTTTGGCCTCTGTGGGCACTCATTCTCATGTGCACAACATGCATAGACATACACATGTGCACTATTAAAAATAAATCTAGAAAAATCAAAGGAATGATTCCTTTAAAAAATATTAAAGAACTCCAAGTGAAACAATGTAGGGTATGAATGAATAGTTCAATAATCTAGATCAAGTATAAACAAGGATTTCAGTGTTTGAACATGAGATGAAATTGATTAATTAGAACATCCAGACACTAGTAGAGAGAAAAAAGAATCATAAGCAAAAAACGAAAACCTTCTGAGACTCACATAAAGACCTCCATAATTTTGTCTATAAGTACCAAGGTACAAAGGAAAGATACAGAAAATGTACCCAGGAAAATATCAACACAAAAATCTCCAGGTCTTGAGGGGAAATGAACAAAATGTATAGCAATCACCCTGAATCTCAAATAGACACCACCAGGAAGAACCTCACTGTGCTATTACAGTTAAAATATCAATCTGTACAGAACAAAGAAAGTGTATTAAATTCTACATAAGACAAACACCAATTCACTTGCAATGGGTATCCTCTCAGGATATCAGCAGATTTCTCAACATGAACTCTAAGGATCAAGATATATTTCAAATTCTAAAAGACACTAACTGCCAAACTAGGTTACTGTATCTAATACAGCTATTCTTCAGAATCGAAGAAAAACACATTCCTAGATAAGCATAATTTAAAGGAATTCGTGAGCATAAAGTCAGCATTGCATAAGATATTTAAAAGACCATGAAACCACAGGAGAAAAATAAATTCCATGGGAAAAGTGGATATGCAAATTAGAATGCAGAATCCAAAAGTAAGCAGGAGTGGTTATACTAATGTCTGGCAAACTGATTTAAAACCAGAATTGGACTATATATTGGTCAAGGGAAGAATACATAATAATGTTTAATGAAAAAACAAAAGGAAAAGAAATGATGTCTATGACTATGCCCAAAATTTTGCTGTACTTAACTTCATAAAATAAGTTTTACTGGACAAAGAGAAACAGACAAACTCTAATATAATAATAGTGGGTGACTTCGATACTGTAGTCTTACAACAGATAGGTCATTTGGACAAAACAAAAAAATCAACAAAGAAACTCAAGACTGTAGATCAGATGGACTAAACACATCTAATGAACAATATTTAACCATAGAATGGATACACACAGAACTTTCCCCCAAATTTTATTTTAGACCATAAACTAAACCTTACTAGATACAAAGACTTGAAAGAATTTCCTGTATCTTGTCATAATAGAAGGGAAGTGGAAATGATCAGCAAGAGAAATTAAAACAACTATACAGACACATGGAGACTGAGCAACACACATTTCAAAAGTTAGTGGGTATTTGAAGAATTCAGGGGAAAATTAGAACATTTATAAAATCAAATGAAAACAGGAACAAAACTTGTGTGACTCTGTGTGATGAAGTAAAATCAGCTCTAAGATGAATTTTTATAGCTATGAGTGCTTGTGTGAAAAAACAGAGATCTTAAATATCCTAACAATGCATTTGAGATCACAGAAAGACAAAAGTAACAGAAAATGGAAAGCAACAGAATGAAAGAGTTAGTAAAGATCAGAGCTGAAATGAAAGAAATCAAATATAAAAAAACAATACAAAGAATCAGAGAAATAGTTATTGGAAAAGATCAATAAAACTGATATTCCTTAAACCAAGCAAATGAGTGATTAACCAAATTAATATAATCTGAGATGAAGAGAGGAATATCTCCCAACCTATTACTGCAATCCATAATTGTATGGAGGAATATTTTGAAGACATGTACAGCCATAGTTAGAAAAACTAGAAGAAAATGATTTTTTTCTAGACACGTAGGTCCTATCAGGATTGAACCAGAAGATGTAGAAAACCTGAACAGAACAATGGGATTGACACAGTAATAAAAAGTTTCCCAGTGAAAGACCCCAATTTCCAGAAAGATTTGCTATGGAATTTTTATCAGACCTTTGAAGAATAACCACACAAATCTTCTTCAAACTACTACAAAAATAGAAAAAAGAGGTACTCTTATGGATCCATTGTATAAAGCCAGTTTTATCCTAAATCAAAGGTGGATAAATGATACAACTATAAAAGATAACCATAGATTGGTATCATTGATGAAAATTACTTAATTAAAATTCTTTAAAATTGAATTCAAGAACACTATAAAATATTGCCTATGATGATGAACTGTTTTATTCTAGGAATGACATATCCATGCATTAGTTAACATGATAAAACATGTGACTCAGGTGCAGACTGAAGACACACATTGGAAGTTGCATTTTCCAAGCCATGACCACTGACCCATGCGGATGGAGAGACCCTTCAAGCGTCTTTCAACAAAGGGTAGAAGATAATGGGCTCATTGGAGGAGAGCAATCCCGAGGAAAAACAGGCTACACCTCAGAACCATAGTAACCAAAGAAGCATGACATTGGCATAAGAAAGTATATAAAAGCCAATGAAGTAGAGTACAGATCACATATGAATCAGCACATTTATGACCCTCTGATTCTCAGCAAAGGTACCCAAAACACACAAAGGAGACAGCGAGACTTCAAATTTTTTATTTTAAAGACAGGAACTCTCTATGTAGTCCTGGCTGCCCTAGAACTTGCTAGTAATAGACCAGACTGGCCTCCAACTCACCGAGATCCTTCTGCCTCTGCCTTCCTGGTCTGGTCTGGGTTGCATAACAAAGCAGGCTGAGCAACTGATAGGGAGAAAGCTAGTAAGCAGCAATTCCCCATAACCTCTGTATCAGTTTCTGCCTCCAAGTTCCTTCCTTGAGTCCCTCTGCTGACTTCCTTTGATAATAGACAGATGTGAAACTATTGGCTAAAATATACCCTTTTGTAGCATGAATCCTAATTGTTCTTATCAATAAAAACCTGGAGTCAAATATCAAGGTGAAAGCTGAAAGATCAGAGAAGCAGAGTAGCCAGCCACTAGTTCTTACCTCTACACAATCCTCAGCCAAAAGGGCCTGAGGTCCTTTTTCCTCCTGCCTTATATTTCTTTTTCCATCCAGCCATATCACTTCCTGTCTCTATATTCCTAGTGCTGGGATTAAAAGCCTGAGATCCCAAGGGCTGGGATAAAACGTGTGTGCCACCACTGCCTGGCTGTGTTTCTCTTTTAGACTGGATCAATCTTATGTAGCCCAGGGTGGCCTTGAACTCACGGAGATTTGTCTGACTCTGCCTCCCAAATAAAAGGCGTGTGCCATGACTGCCTGGCTTCTATGACTAACTAATGTCTTAACTCTGCACTCTGATCTTCAGGCAAGCTTTATTTGTTAGATCACAAACAAAATATCACATTTCCCCCTTTTTTAATCTAAAATATAAAAGGTTATAACTAATATAAGAAAAACTATATACAGTAAGTACTGTAACTATATACAATATATGCATGCAATAAATATATCAACAATGTCTAGTTCATTTTCATTTGACAAATTCAGAGAAAATACTCTATTACCTATCCTATCTTGGTGAGTCCAAAGTCTTGTATCTAATTCATTTTCTATCCTAACTTGCTTTACCATCTAAAACTATCTTTTGATGTCTCTCAACCTTATAAACTTTATACCTCTTTAGTGAATTTCATTTCTGAATTTGTTAACAAGGAAAACTATAACTATAACTATCTACTCTTCAACTCCAGAGACCTAAGAAGGAAATAATATTAACTGAGTAAACAGGAAATGCAAGCATGCAACTTCCAAAAATCATGAGGAATGACAGAAACAGCTGGTTGCCTGGATAGTCACCCAAGGTTCCCCTCAACATTGGGGCATCCATCTTAGGCCTACAGGCCTATGATATCTGACAGACTTATTGGTGAAGCAGGATGTTCTGAAGGGCTGTCCTAACTTGTCTTGGCAAAGTTCAGCTGTCCTTTCTTTTGTGTCCTGCTTGTCTCACTTAGACAACATAAAGTCAGCAGTCAAGGCAAGGGCATTTTCTTGCCCAGTGGCTAATTTTTGCCACAAAGAAAGTAACCTCCATATGGAGTTTCTTCAATGCCTGTCATCTTCTCTGAAGTAGATTGGTGCTTCCAGGAGCAGACATGTTCATTGTCATAAAAGAAGAACCTACATTATTAAAACATCTTAAATGCCATATTATGTAGATCTCTGAAATGTTTATCTATCTGTCTAAAATATATCTCTGTTTGATCTTGAAAACATACCTAACATGACTATAAGTTTGATTGTCATGACTAATAACTTGAATTTTTTATATCCTCATTAGTTTGTAATAATTACTTTCAAGGACTAGAAATTTGCATTACATTGTTAAATGTGTTGTATAAGTACAATACCTTGAACAAGATTAAAAATGTATGATATTGTGTTCTATCAAAATTAATCTCAAATTTGTATCAATATACAAAATTTGTATACAATATACAAAAATCCAATCCAATATAAAATATTTAAAATTAGTAGATGCTTTTTAAAAGTAAATTCAATAATATATCTTTTATTATATCATACCTATATCCTCCCTTTTTTCTTTCCAGAGTAGATTCAATAATCTACCCTTTATCCCATCATTTTTATCTTTTTGTTCAGAGTAGATTCAACAATTTACCCTTTTATCCTAGCATATCTTTATCCCCGTTTTTTCTTTTTCTTTTTTTTTAAACAAGAACCCTGAATCTAATCTCCTTTGTTCAGCTTTTTTTCACTGACCATTACCAATAACAACTTGTAACCAGCTACCCAGAATGATTACAAATATCTATAACCCACTGAAAGACCAAAAACCACCTACCCCATCTCTTGGGACTGTGAGCATTTGAGTATTGTGTTCTTAAATTTACTTCCTACTGCCTAGGGGCAATGGCATCTTTAGGGGATCCTGAAAAGAAAAATTTCAGTTAATTGTCAAGCCCTGGGAAAGGTAGCTATATCATTTGTTGTCTAGTCTCTGTGTAATGGGAAAGCACAAGGCTTGTCTCAAGTCCTGGCTAGAGTAGTCTGTGAGGCTGGATCATCTCAGCCAGCCACCTCGAGATTGTCTTGAGCAGTTTGTAGTCAAAAGCCAATCTTTAGGTGGTGTTTTTCAGCTTAGTGGCATTATCATAATCCATGTGAAATCACCTTTGTGGGGTCACATCATCATTTTGGAGACTCCAAAGGTTACTGTTAGGTGTGGTTTGTTGCAGAAAACAAACATTTTAAATGTCATATGTAGCAGATCTCAAAGAGGTTAAAGGATCAATATTTGTTATGTACATCCATAGTACAAAAACTTAATTCCTTGTTATCTGATAGAGACTCAAACCTGAAATCATGTATAGGAAGCTAGATGAAGTCTTTCTTTAGAATTAGTTAGTACTCTATATGGCCATTAACATCATGACAAAAAGTTTAAAATATATATTATATTAATCTTATCAATTTTGAGATAATATTCATATCTTACAAAAAAGATTCAAATAGTCAAAATAAAACCAAAGGATTATGAGATAACGTCAATAAAATAGTCCATAATTTTTTGTTTTTCTTCTATCCCATATCAGGTGGCTTTTCTGACATGATACAGATTTTGTATTTTACTTTAACAAGCATGTGTGGGTTTAGAGAAGTAGAGAGCCACACTCCAACTCCAAAGCCAGATTTAACTTTTAATTGGACTGGGACTACAAAAAAACCCACTTGCATTATATGTCTGAAGAGAACAGCAGAAACAAACATTTGGGAAGATTTATGAAATTTTATCTTGTTGAAAATGTGATATATCAATAGGCCAATTTACTCTTTTTCTTGGGACTTTTTTTTCCAGAATGATTTGTCTTTTTTCTTCACATGTCTCTTTTGTCCAGTAGTCTTCAGATTCCTTAGCTGGATGCCTTCATTCTCCTGAAAAGACAAAAGCAAAACCCTGTCTCAACCCTAACTTTAGGGAGGTTCCCTTTTGGCAAGCTGTATCTGATTAAATGAGAAGCATTTGTTAGTTGTATGAGTCTCTCTTGCTCAAATCTAATCTTTTAATTGCTCTGGGGAGGAGTTTCCCCCATGGTGACCAGGAATGGCATGAGGGTCTGAGAGAGGCCCCCCCAAGCATTTCCTGATGGTAAAGGGTTACCCTGTCTGACCCTTGTTGATCTACATTTGTTAGTCTAATGCCAGCCTTTGCCACACCTTCTCCATAATCCAGAAGGGAGGGGTGTTCTGTTGGGATATTTCTTAGCAAAGCATTGTTTCTAGGAATGTCCCATTTACAGTCCCTTTTTAGGTGACCTTGTTTACAGAAATTGAAACATTTGACATTTTAATTTTTCTTCAAACCTCTGGAAATTACTTCTCTGATCCAAGTATCATCATGGTTATGAGATTCAATATTGATTGTATCTTGGATCCATTCCTTTAAGGGTGCTGATCTTGCCTTTAATGGGCTAATTACCTTTTTTGTACATTAGCATTTTCAAAAGCCAGAGATTCAATTATTATTTGTCTAGCTTCTGAATTTGTTATCATTCTATTTACTGCTGAAGTCAATCTTTATAAGCAATCAATGAAGGTTCCTTTTGGGCCCTGCATAACTTAAGTAAATGACTCAATTTTCTTTCCTACTTCTTCAATTCTGTCCTAAGCATTCAAGGCTGCCATGCAGCATAAAGCTAGGGTTTGGTCATCATATAAAGATTGTCTTTGTATATCAGCATAATCTCCTTCTCCAAGAAGGTCATGGGAAATCTCAATACTTCTAGTGTTACTTTGTTGTTCAATGGTGTTAGCCTCATCTTTCCACCAGATCCTCCATTGTAATTGAGGACCAGCCTCCAAAACTGCTATAACCAAATCTTTCCAGTCTTGAGGTATAATTCTACTACAAGTTGACAGAGAGCTTAACATCTGTTTCACAAAATGTAAATGCACGACCTATGAGACTAATGTTTCCTTGAATCCCCTCAAGTCTAACATTTGCACAGGAGTCCATTCAGCTCTTACACAGTCTTGAGGATATCTATCATTGGCAGTTCCTGTAAAGTTACTGGATAAATTAAGTTTGGCTGTTTGAAAGCCTTAGGCTGTTTCTCTGTAACCTTATAATGCAATGTTGAGATTGGTTCTCCTTTAAATTCCTCTGTCTTGGTCTGAATAGCTCTATGACCTATTTTAAAAAAGTTTTTCTAAAACTTTCATCTTGGCACTCAAATTAACCAACTTTTAAAATGATGAAACTAAAATGATCAAATAATATTTGTAATTGACATGTAAATCTCAACTAAATTAATTATCTTCTCATTTAATTGCTCCATTTTCAAACCGCCTAGCAAATTATCAGAGCCCTAACTCCCCCCATTGTAAAAATTGTTTCCCATTTTTTTTTAATGTGGGAAAAAAAAAAAAAAAAAAACCTCGCCGGGCAGTGGTGGCGCACGCCTTTAATCCCAGCACTTGGGAGGCAGAGCCAGGCGGATCTCTGTGAGTTCGAGGCCAGCCTGGACTACCAAGTGAGTCCCAGGAGAGGCGCAAAGCTACACAGAGAAACCCTGTCTTGAAAAACCAAAAAAAAAAAAAAAAAACCTTTCTCTGTTTTTTTTTTTTTTTTTTTTTTTTCTTAAACCAATTCCCCCCTTTAAGAAATCCTAATTGAATTCCTGCGATGGCAGCCCAGGCAGAAGAGGAAGGTTAGCCGGACCGGCACAGAGCTGCGAAGGCGGAGCCCAAGTGGCGCTAGGCAAGGCTGTCGGCCAAGCCCGCCCCTGCCAAGGTGGACGGGAAGCCGAAGAAGGCCCCGGAAAAGGATAAACCATCAGACAAAAAAGTGCAAACAAAAGGGAAGAGGGGAGCAAAGGGCAAACAGGCGGAGGTGGCTGACCAGCAAACCACAGATGTGCCTGCAGAAAATGGAAAGACCGAGAACCAGAGTCCAGCCTCTGAAGTAGAAGAGATAGAAGCCAAGTCCGACTAACCATCCATCGTGTCTGTCAGTGTCCCTGCCTCCCTTCTAGTACAATCCAGAGGAATATTTTTATCAACTATTTTGTAAATGCGAGTTTTTTTAGTAGCTCTAGAAACATTTTTAAAAGGTGGGAGGAAGTCCCGCCTCATCCCATTTTTTTAAGTGTAAATGATTTTTTTAAGAGGTTAAATCACTTGCTGGTTGTTTGTTTTTTGGTACAACCAGAAAATAGCAGGATACTGAATCAGGAGAGGCTGTGACTGTCTCGGGGGTCACCATAACATTCTGTAGAGGGGACCTAGTTTTATATTCTACAACACAAAGTATACTTGGAGTCTTGGCCGTGCATTTGTGTCTGGAATATGACCAGTTATTTCTGGTCTCGTGTTTCTAGTAAAACTGTATCCTAAAAAACCACTCCTGGGTCCTTGCCCTGTCAGAACTGTCTCTGGTCATGGCAGTCCATTTTCCTAACAATTGTGATAATGTGCTGTGAAAGATTGAAATTTTGAATATGCACTGTATGTGGCATAACATTGTGAGTCAGTGGAATTAAGGATTGTGAGCATTTGATTGTTATGTGAGGTCTTAGGGAAAACTTGCCAAGCTTAGGATGGAACATCACTGGAATAAGTTCAAAGAGAACGTGAACACAAAGTATTACTCTTAGAGTTTGGGTCCATGTTTTAAGAACTGAAATGTCTGTGTACTCAACCAATAAAGTCTCAGTTGTGAAAGAGAAAAAAAAAAAGAAATCCTAATTGACTCACCAAATCTGCGGACAATGATGGTTCGGATGACGGTGAAGTGAAAAAGCTACCTAAGCCACAACCCACTGGGAGAGGAAAGAAACCAGAGTCAGCCATCTGCATGGGGGAACAAATGAAAGTGGCTGACTCCTGCGGCTTTTGGAGCCCCAAAGCCTGTGAAATCTGCTGCAGAGAGGCTGCAACAGAAAAAACAAAACAAAACAAAAACAAAAACAAAAACAAAAAAAAAACTCAAAAACTCCAAACTCCCTCAGAGGTCTTGGGGAAGAAAAGGGAAATCTAACCAGCGGGGTAGTGACTCTGGCCACGTGTGGCTCCTGCCTGACCTGGTGGCTGCAAAGCCACAGGCAAACAGCTTTGTTTTGTGAATTCATGCCCCAAAAGTTGGGTGCCAGATAGAGCATGAATCGTAATTGGTCTTAGTAATAAAAACCTAGAGATAGATATCGGGGTGAAAGTTGAACAATCGGAGAAGCAGAGTAGCCAGCCACTGGTTCTTACCTCTAGGCAATCCTCAGCCCAAAGGACCTGAGTTCCTGTCTCCTTCTGCCTTATATTCTTTTCTCTGCCTAACCATATCACTTCCTGTCTCAACCTCCCTAGTGCTGATTAAAGGCGTGTGTGCCACCACTGCCTGGCTCTGTTTCTCTTTTAAACTGCATCAATCTTGTGTAGGCCAAGGTGGCCTCACAGAGATCTGTCTGCCTCTGTCTCCTGAGTGCTGGGATTAAAGGTGTGTGCCACCTCTGCCTGGCCTCTATGTCTCACTAGTGGCTTAGCTCTACAATCTGATCTTCAGCCAAGCTTTATTTGTTGGATCACAAACAAAATATCACTACACCCTTTCATCTTCCAGTTGCTTTTGGTCATGGTGTGTTATCATAATACAAACCCTAACTAAGATACCATGTTTTTTTTCCTTCCAATTTAGAAAGACACCATTTATTTTAAACGTGAGACTTACCTGTGTACTTAAGATGTATCTTATTTTGGATACTTCCCCTCACTCTTTCGTGTAAGTGAATGTATAGGTGACTGTAGCCAATCAGGCATGATTCAGAAAATGTGTGTGCAAGATTCAGGTAGATAAATTTACATGATTGAATCACAGTTTGAAGTGCCCAGGACCAGAATCTATGGAGCATGGTTGTATGTCTCTAGTTCAGAAAGGATCAACTATACCACATCTGCACTTTTCTAATCACATTTAGGCCCTCAAAATTGTCTGATTTTAAATTATAATTTGTGGGTAACTATACCTATTGTGTGGAATTAAAGGCATCATCATTGCTAATTTCTATTGATATTTCACTTTGTCAAAGACAAAATACTGTGACGGGACTTTATTCATGTATGATATTGTCAAATGCTATACCCACATCCCGTTGCTCCCCACTTGAGAGATGAAGGTCATTGGGAAAAAATATGCTTACTTAAGTGCTACAGTGTCAGAAGACTAGGGGACCTATTGATTCAGTCCCCCCTGAGGGAACTCAGGTAGGTGAAAAGGGTATTGGATGCAGTTACAGGAGATGCAGGGCATTGTAGAAAAGAAGGCTGCATGCTGGGTAGGGTCTTATGCATCCACACTTGCACTTCCCTCTTCCTTGGAACATTGCAGTGGTGTTTGACCTCCTTGAGCTGATTTATGGGATTATTTATACAAACACATTACTTTTCAGAAACTTAAGCATCATAAGCAATTATGTGTTTTATGTCAATTGATGCTCAGTATCAAAGAACAAGAAGGGAGAATGTTATACCATCTGATGCTGCATGAAAATCACTATATTCAGTTTTTAAATGTAAAGAAATATTAGTTTCAGTTAACATCTTAGTGAATTGGGTGTGGCTCTTCTCAGTTAGGAGAGGAAGAAACTCTAGAAAGGACAGCTTTGAAAGGATCAGCACTGCCATATTAACAAATAATGTATTGGGCCTTGTCTCTGGTTCCTGGTACAAATGCTTCTAAAATTCTTAGAATTCCATATGGTGGGGATTAGGGTTGCATCCTTTGTTACTTATAAAATGCCCTTTGGCCATTTCTGAGTCACATAGATGGAGTGACTTTTGGTGAACCTTGGCGTAGCATCAGCATGGTGGTTGGTTTCTAAAGAACCTGACCAAGTTATCTTCCCACCACTGTGACAAAATACCTGAAAGAAGCTACTGTAAATGAAAAATTATTTTCTTTGAGATGATGGTTTCTGAGATTTCAGTCCATGTGTGGCTGTTTCTATTACCTTTGTGGTGTGACACTATTCCAGGATAGATATGAACAAATGTCCACTCACATCAGACAGGGAACTGACAATAGATTAAAGTTAGGATACCACAAAGATCCAACTTAGTAAACCAATGAATTTTATTGGGTTTATTTACAGAAATATGGGTGAAAAATACATAAACAGAAATGATTCAAAGACAGTCTTTTATCGCCAAAAGCCCACTCCAGCATAGAGACAGGTCACAAAATCTGGAAACCTGGGGTTCACTGTGCAACTTGGAAGCAGGTCAATAGATTTATGTCTCTTCCAGGCAGCTCAGCTTGTCTGAGCCTCTTCTAAGCAGCTTGTTTTAGAGCACCTCTCAGTAATTCTTACTGCTTATATAAGCTTGGAAATGGAAGGGCCTAGTCAATCTGATAAGTTTCATGGACTTCCTGAAGCTATTGAGTTGTTAACTTTCTTAATTTTTTTAAAAAGATTTATTTATTATGTATACAGTGTTCTGCCTGCATGTATGTCTGCAGGTCAGAAGAGGGCACCAGATCTCATTATAGATGGTTGTGAGCCACCATGCAGTTGCTGGGAATTGAATTCAGGACCTCTGGAAGAGCAGTCAGTGCTCTTAACCTCTGAGCCATCTCTCCAGCCCTAACTTTCTTAATTTTGAGGAGCTTTCCTGATAGATGGAATATTTCACCTCACTTTAGAATAACATGTCTTGATGAGTTTCTTTCCAAGGTAGAATGTTGGATTTTGTAGGAAATTGCTACACAACAGGACAAAAGATGAGGCAGATCATCCTAGTGGGGAGCACATGTTAGAAGAAATGTACTTACTTTGTGGTAGCCAGAAAGAAGAAAGAGAAGGAGGAGAAGGAGAAGGAGACTGGGAGGGAGTGGTAAAGCAGAGTGGGAAGGGGGAAGGAAGAAGAAGAAAGAGAGAAGACAGGTCTAGGCATAAGACCCAACCTTGACGACATGTCCAGTGACTACTGTCTCTACCCAGGCCCTAATCCTCATAGCCCTTTCAGTTAGGACCTCAGCAGTGGAGTAATCCACTGATGAATTTAGCACCCTCACAATCCAATTACTGATCACTTATTTTTACCATAAAATTTGAATTAGCTGCATTATCCAGTTTCTAAACTGGACGAACAGTGGTTAAGTAACCTGCTCTTTTGTCGGTGACAGTGCTACTCTCCTGTGGCTCATCATAAAGAGTAGAGAAGAAGAGGATGGCATTATGTGAACATGTCATGTAAAATCCACATATTCAAGCACAGATGCCAAGCAGAGCTGTCATAGATGAGATGGGCACTTAAAAAAACAGGTGTGGGGAGCTGCCTACCCTACCCTTCTTTCTGTTCTCTGCCACGTGAAGACACGACAAAGTACCCACCACACACAGAGTGCCAGTACATGGGTCTTAGACTTCCCACTTTCCAAAGATGTAAGGAAAAATAAAAAAAAAAACACCTTCTGTTATTTATAAACTACCCAACCTCAAGTATGTGGTTATAGGAGTAAAATGGTCAAGACAGTGGGTGATAAGAAGTTAATGTAAGGGCAGTAAGAAGAAATGGCCATATTCAACTTGAGCCTCTCACAGGTAGGAACATCTCATTTAAATTAATGGGTTATGGAGGTTTATAACATTTTTATGTGATGCAAAGGGGGAAAATTATAGAGTATGGTTTTACTCAAGTGCAATGTAGAGAAAATATGCTAGTAAGAAGCATATTTCACTTCGGTTCCCACCTCACCCATAAGATGCTCACAAATGAGTTTTCTGAAGAAAGATTTGCCAATTAGAATTGTCCCAACATGGAAGAATTGCACATCTCAGCTGTCGATGGCGTTATTGGAAAGACTAAAATTAGAATGCTGGAGGAAGAGGCCTTAGAATCTGTGAAAGATGTGGATTTTCTTTCAAAAGAATAGTTGTCAAGAAGAGTCATTTCCATATTTAAGACCCACAAAACCATCCTCTGATACACTTTGTAAAAATATACATTTTCCACAATGTGCACTTAATCTCTGTGGAGGGAAAGGATGGGAAGCTACTGAGCCTGGGATAAGGAGTGGGTGTTTATTGGGAGGATGCCGTTAGGGTAGTGTACAAAACACAGTCAGTCAGAATGACTAAGCCCTTTTCTGATTCCTTGCCTTCTAAATGATCTGAGCATTCAGGCCTAAGAAACAAGCCATTTGTGTACTATTCAAGAAACTGTATCTATGTAGACTACTTTTAGTAAGACTCTTGAAACAAAACATACACGTTATTTTATTCTGTATGGGCTTTTAGTGCATATTCATCACTACATAATATGAGATTTGAAGTTCTTTCAAATGTTTTCATGTCCCAAGGCCTTTTATGAGAATGAGCTTTTTTATGGTCCTTTCTTAAAATCAGAAAAGGCCAGAAAAGATTGCTATCTGTAGTCTTTCTGTAACTCCTGGGCCTTTATTTCACTGCTACCTATCGAATAGCACCCTCCTCTTAGCACATTCGAGAGTGATTAGGGAACAAGACTGATGATACTAAAGATAATTTGGTATGTCTGATGGCTGACAGTTGCACATAGCAACATGACGGATAGCAAAAGCAAATTGCATAAGAAAGCCCCTGTTCAAGTTGCATCTCCGAAGAGGGAGTGCTAAGCATGTGTTTCCTTTGAATTCTTAACTACTTCCTTAGTTCAATTTTTACACATTCAACTTCTGATTAACTATAGACATCTATATAATTAAAAGGCTCATTCTTTTCCCTTTTGTTTTGTTTTTGCTGCATAGTTCAGGCTGGCCCAGAACTTGCAGTGATCTTCTGTCTTCTGCCTTTCAGTGTTGGAATTACAGATGTGCACCATCATGCCCAGCTTGAGAAAGGAAATTCCAAACACAGGCAGAAGCTATCTTGAGGGTATTTGATGAAAAGGTCTTAACAAAGCTGGACTTAAGAATGGAATGTAGTGTTAAATTGTTCCTCACTACTGTAGAGGACAGAATGCATGGAGAGATGCTGGATGAAAAGGAGAGAAGACATAACGTCTGGATGACCACAGCCTCAATGTTCTATCCTGAGTGACAAGCCACAAGTGAATGGAATCAGGAAAGAGCATTACTTTTGCTATGGGCAGTTGTACTGGTTATTAAAATTTGTTTCTTCGCTTTGTCATCTCGACACAGGCTAGAGACACCTGGGAAAAGGAATTATCAACTGAGGAATTGCCCCCATCATGTTGATCTGCTGGCATAGCTGTGGGGGCATTTTCTTTCTTTAAAAAATGTTTTATATGTGTGGATGTTTTGTCTGCATGTGTGTCTGTGCACCAATTGCATAGGATCCCTGCAGAGGTGAGAAGGGTGTTGGGTACTCTGGAACTCCAGTGACAGAGGGCTGTGAACTGCCATGTGGGTGCTGGGAAACCATTTTTAAAAATTCTATCACGCTACTATTTTATTTTTTTCACATTTGAGTTTCAACAAATGACAATTTTTATTTATAGCTAAAAACATCTGAAAGTTTCATCATACCTAGGTGCTAAGATGTTTCAGTTAAATATTCTTGTAAGACTATATACTCTGTAGTTCTGAAAACTACTAATCATTTCTATGAATTGAGTCCTGTGTAGAAACAGATTCTTGACTATAAATCTTAAAAGTTCTAGCTACATAAATTGTAATGGTGAATATTTTTTAGCATTATGATAAAAATTAGTTCAGAAAATTCTACAGACCTTATGTGCTGATGTTCATTTCCAGGATTTATATCAACATGATAAATATTAATTCTTGGTGTATTTACATTTTGTTGCAAACACAGGAAGGCATGATTGTGCTCTGCAGAGACTATCAATTTTTTAATATTATTAGTTACTTGAGAGTTGCATTCAGCGCCGTGGTCATCATCACTGACCTTCTCTAACTCTTTGCAGATCCACCCCATCTTCCCTACCAACCTCTTTTAAAATGAAACCCCCAAAGACCAATTTACAATGCCAAACTGTTCTTGAAGGAGTGTTCTTCTGTTGGAGTATGGTTGAATTACCAGGGCTTATTCTCAGAACAAACAGTCTCTCCCCTTTCTTAGCAGCTGACAATTGTCAAAACTAGGATTGGGGGTGTGTGGCAAACTCTTCTCTTCATCCTGGGATGCAGTCTGGCTTGGGCTTGTATAGGTTTTATGCACATTGTAGACTTGCTATGAGTTCATGTGTGCTGCTGCCCTGCTGTGTCCAGAACAATGGTTCTTTATAATCATCTACCATCTTTGGCTCTTATACTCTTTCTACTTATACCATTTTCTACAATAATCTCTGTGCCTTGTGTGTGTGTGTGTGTGTGTGTGTGTGTGTGTGTGTGTGTGTTTGTGTGTGTGTGTGGTTCCCTTTAGGACTGAGAGTTCTGAAGTTCTCTTACTCTTTGTACTTTGCTTAGTTGTGGGACTTTCTATTAATGACCATCTACTGCAAATGAAGATTCTCTGGTGAGGGTTGAGAGATACATTTATCTATGTGTACAATTATAAATCAGCAGGAATCAGTTTAATCCTATGTCTATTTAGCAGAGTAATAATAGTAGTTTCTCCTAGGGCCTCTGTCCTGTCTAGCCATAGGTTCTTGACCCAATAATGGTACCAGGTATGGATTTCATCTTGAAGAATGGGACTTAAATCTAATTACAAAGTTGTTGGTTGCTTCCCTGATGTTTGTGACTACTGCATCAGTCACCATGTCTTGCCAGGCCAGTCATTATTGTAGTTTTTTGTTTGTTTGTTTGTTTGAGACAAGGTTTCTCTGTGTAGCCTTGGCTCTCCTAAAACTCACTGTGTAGTCTAGACTGGCTTCAAACTCACCAAAATATGCTTGCCTCTGCCTCCCAAGTGCTGGGATTAAGGGTATATGCTGCCATGCCTGGCTAAAGAAGAAAATTTTAATATAAATCATCTATTTTTCTTTAAAAAAAAAACCCTATGTAGCAGGTATCTAATAAATGAGGCAAATGTGCTAACTCATTTTATCATCAGAACTTTGAGAAAATAATGGTACTGTTTCCCTGTATATGTTACAGATGATAAGACTTATATTTAGGGAGGGCATGATGTAGGTTAGATCAGAGAAGGAGACTCACAGATGGCACAGAATCATGGACTTGTAGGGTTAGGCTTTGTTCAACTGAGCACCCCACAGAAGCTGATGTTGACTCTGTTGGTCAGTGGGGAGAGACGGACGTGAAGTGGGATCAGCAAGGATAGACTTGATGCCTGGAGAACACAGTAGAAACCAAAAGGATGATTCATAGGTACATCTTCCTCCAACTTGAGGGATTAGGAGGAATGGGCTTTGCTGCAGGGAAGCATGTCACTTTCACTACGGAGGTGCTAGGGTACTTCACTCATATTTGGGGGTTTTGAGGGACTGCTTGGTAACTTGGAGACCTGGATGCTGCCACACACCAGAACATGAGCCACTAAGTTGGGAATGTGCATGAGCTGTAACAATGTCTGCCCCTCCCGGGTTCAGACCATGAAACTGACTATGGCTGAAGTTCTGCCTTGCAAGACTATTTCTCTTTGTCCAAGAAAGCCCAATTTAAAATAATTCATGGAACCCTATTTCCAACTTAGCTACACTGACAGGCTACAATTTCACCACACAAAGGTTAAGCAATTGCTAGGGTCACACATTTAATAAGTGATAGGGCCAGGAGTTATACCAAGCTCTACCTAATACCAGACCTGGGTTATAATTAACCACAGTCCAAAGGGCTTTATTGCCTTTTAATTCATAGGTCAAGAGAGGGTATTCAATAAGTAATTAATTAATTCAGCAACAATTTGAGAATATTATTATTGTTGGATATTATAGAAGAAAGAACACACCCCACCTTCCATTTCATTTTGAGAACAAATTTTGGAAAAGAAAAAAAAAAGAGAGAATCGGTAGGGAAGCTTTTTGGAGGAGGAGAAGGGGGAGAAGACAGGCAGTTATGAGGAGCCAGCTTTGTGTATGCCATGGTGTGTACAGTGGTCAACAACGTGCTAACCTTGCTTTTGCTCTGGATGGGAGCTCATTTCAGAAGTCCCAAATGTTCTTTCCAGGCTCCATTTGGGACTTATTCTTGGTTATTGACCTATGATCTTCTGCAGTGGTTCACTGCATATTAAGAATTCATTTATTTGTTAATTCTAAAGCTGGAGCTTATTATACTCCACTTGGGATGCTACAGAAAAATAATGTAGACCGTGAATCCTAAAAATAGAAATTTATTTCTTACTGTTCTGAAGGCTGCTAAGAAGTGTGTTCATAGATTTAGTAATTGGTGAAAGTCTGTATCTTGGTTCATACAGGGTATCTTGGAATTGTGTCTCACATGATGGAAGAGCTAACTATCTCTCAGAGATTCCACCTCCATGTTTATTTTCTGTTGCTTAAGATTGAAACTAGGGCCTTGTACATCTAAGGCAAGAGGACTACCATCAAGTTAAAAGCCCCAGCCTTATGGTTCCTGTAATGAGAGTACTACATTCATGAACTGTTGGCTCCTATGACCTAATTACCTTTCAAAGACCTCTCCTAATATTGTCATCGGGTAGTTTTAGTATTTCAACACGTGAGTTTTGTGAATAGAAACAGGCAGCTTATACTATCCCTCAAGCTTGGAATGCACATGCTGTGACAATTCTTAGGGAGGTCAGCTCTTCATTCATGCCAGTATTTTCTGTGACAATAATAAAGCACAGTTTCTGGAGTAAATTCTCCCTGAAGCATTATAGCTTTGTGGGAGTCTCAGCATCTACATTATTATTCAGCAGAGACACCAAATGAATGCATTAGAAATGTGGCACTTATTCGCATCACTTATTTGCATTGGAAGTGAGACTATTTTAAAAATTATGACCATTATATAGTGACCACCTTTAAACACTTTCTAACTTTTGACTTATATACCAATAACTAAATAATGTGAATTTTAATTCTCAGTGCTTTCAGATATGAAAGGAATGTCCCATACAGCAAAGCAGCAGAGCATTTCTTTTATTGTTGTTATTTATTGTTGAAACATGCTTCATTAATTAACCCCATTTCTTTGGAGGAGGAAAGGATCTGGGAGAGGGGGAGGTGAGGGGAGAGACTTGGAAGAGTGGAGGGAAGGGAAACTGCAGTCAGGATGCAATGTTTGAGATAATAATAATGATGATAATAAAATAATAATAATAACAACCTCATTTCTCTACCAACACAAAATGGTTTTGTCTGGCTAATGGCTTTTAGTGGTATTCATTTCTTGTTTTCTATCTAAAGAATGGGGTTGGTGTTTTCAATGTTATTATTATCTTATTGTCATAAAGGTATATGGTAAATTTTAAGAAGAAAATAACTTAAATACATTAATAAAATCATCTCCATAAGAGTTATATGGCAAACATAGCCATATGCTCTCTATCTTTCACTCAGTAGTTCAGATATCTACTGTTTTCTGCCACTGGTCAGTCAAAAATTCAATGGCACTTTGGTTTGGCTTGTTATGATCACAATGGACATTTCCAACCAGAGACATGAAGTGAACTAAGATTTGGAAGCTGTATAGTATTACAGAGCTGTGGTAACTGTGGTCCTCAGTTGTCTCATCAATACTTTGAAAGCCCTGACATTTTCTTCATGTATGGTGGTATTTTATTTGTACTGAAATGTGACTTTCATTGTATGTTAATAAATAAAGTTGCCCTGGGGTCAGAGCTATTAGAGCCATAGCAAGAGCGTGGTGGTGGTGGTGGTGGTGGTGGTGGCGGCGGCGGCGGCGGCGGCGGCGGCGGCGGCGGCGGCGCACGCCTTTAATCCCAGCACTTGGGAGAAGAGCTAGGTAGATTTCTGTGTGTTCAGGGATACAGCCAGCATTGGAGACATACGTCTTTAAGACCTGGAGGGCAGTACTTACAGGCAGCGACGAAGCAGTCATGTGTTTGGGTTTACAACCAATGAGAAGGCAGAGCAGAAAGACTATTTAAAGACAGACACACAGGAAGTAGCTCTCTTTCGGGGAAGCTAGGAGCACTGCAGGAGGTAAGATTTTAGCTCTGAGCTCTGACCTCTCGGCTTTCTCTTTTACATTGGTTCTGTGTTTCTTATTTTAATAAGATGGTTGCTTACATCTACATTCATGTTCCAGTATTTCATAGTTCTCACATTATGTACTTCTGGTAGAAAACATCTCCTTCACTTGAAAGAAGAGAAACAAAGACACATGCAGAATTAGCTCACAGAAAGGCAATAGGAGGAAGAGTGCCCCAAGAGAGTGACAACCCAGCTGGATTCGTCACCTTGGCAAGATACCTAGTCTGCAAATTATTTTATGTTCTATAATTTTGTGAGTTTATCACCAAGGTAATCTTCAGTCAGCATGATGGTGCATAGCTCTGCCTGAGTGTGTTAAGAAGTAAACTTTGGTCATAGGGAAATTCTGAGAAATTTGAGCATAAGTTTGGAATATTTTTTTGGTGTTACAAGGTAGGCATTAAAAGTTTATTAAACAGTTTATATACACACAAGAGAAAAACTTGCATGAATGAAAAATTGTTTTACTAAAATTTTGCTTTAATTGTAATTATGTAATATCAGTGTTTGTCTTTTGTGGTATGTGAATGTGCATGTTGTTCCTGAGAACATTAAACACTTAGATCTTCTTGTAGAAGGAATTTTAGGAAGTTTTCAAAATTGAGACCTTCATCATGGGAATGAACAGTTCTTAATTACTCAGCCATGTCTCTAGTGCTGTAAATATTTTAAAAACTATTTGTATTATTTTGATGTAAGAAAATGGGGACAAACTCATACAAGAGAAAAACCCTATTTATGTAAATAATTTGGTAAAGACTTTTGACACCACAGTTGTCCTCAGCTTCAAGAAAAAAATACATTTCATTTATTTTTTATTGTAGGCTTGAAGGAAGTAAATTATTTACCATGTTCACTCAAGACATATGTTTGAGATCACTGTATTGTGGTTTCTATTTTGAAACATTTGAGGTAGATACTAAAGTGCACTCTATGTATGGAAAATCCATTTAGTGAAGTTTATTTTTTGATCTTTATATCCCTTCTGTTGCTTTTGTTCATCTACTATTGTGCTTTCACTTAGTGATAGGTATTTTTCTGCTGTAATGAATAGAATGTGATCCCAATCAAAAAAAAAAAAGTTTATTAAACAGTTTATATACACACATGTATGTTCCTAAATGCATAAATACAACATGATCAGTCTGTGTAAATGTTACTGGTATGTTTGTTTTATAATAACAATTAATGAAAAGAGAGGCCATGAATTTGAAAGAGAGAAAGGACTGGTATATGGGATGGTTTGGAGGGAGGAAAGGAGGAAATAATATAATTACATTATAATTTCACATAATTGAAAGAAGTAATTAAGAAAAATAGTTTAATGCTTGTCTATTATATTTTGAGATGGCCATTAAACATTACTTATGGTGATGCAGAGGGCCCTTACTTGTTTATGATGTGTTAGTTGAATGATTGTTATGTGTATTTCAGGATTAGTATCTAGTGTTGAGACTGAGTTTGTGGATACAATACAGCATAGATATAACTCAGTAGTGGAAATGCTGATTGTTACTTAAACCATATGCTTTGGGATGTCTTACCAAAATAATGTGAAGAAGCCAGTCTCTGAATTGCTGCCTCATCTCTTCTGAGCCAGAGACTGAGGGAGAATGCTATGATAGAAAGCAGCTTAGGCCTGGTCCCACATGCACGTTCCATGTGAAGTTTAAGGTCTGGAGGCAACCATCACAAATAACTGGGGTTCCATATCTGGAAGAGGCATCAGTCTGAATGCAAGGATACCTGAAGACTTTGCTAGTCCATTCTTCCTCATAGGTCCCAAAAGTATTTTTTAGCAGGGTTTAAGTTGTCTTTTTTTTTTTTTTAATTCATACAAAACCAAAGAATAAAAAAACACTCAAAATAAAAAACAAACAAGCAGAAGATCAATAAAGACAAAAAATGCCAAACAAAGCAAAATGAAACAAAATGTCCACAAAAATACCATTGAGTTTGTTTTGTGTTGGCCAACTACTCCTGAACATAGGGTCAGCCCTGAAGTATGCTTGATAAATTCAGTAAGACCCCATTGATAAAACAGATTTTTCCCTTTCCCAGGGGGATATCAATACCTTCTGTTAGGTGTAGGACTGTGTCCACTTCCTCTTCTTAGAGATGGGACCCCATCTGGCTTGAACCTGTGAAAGTCTTGTGCATGCTGAAACAGTCTCTGTGAGTTCATATTAGCAACAGTCCTATAGTGTCTAGAAGACACTATTCCTTGGAGTCATCCATCACCTCTGGCTCTTATAATTTTTTGGCCTCCTCTTCTGTATAAATCCCTGAGCTTCGAGGGAGGGGTTTTATTAAGACATCCCATTTAGGACTAAGTGCTCCAAAGTTTCTCATTCTCAGCACACTGTCCAGTTGTGGGTATCTATATTAATTCTCATCTACTTCAAGAAGCAGCTTCTCTGAGGTGGGTTGAATGAAACATTGATCTATAGGCATAGCAGCATGAACTTGGAAATCATTTTATTGCTATGATTCTTTAGTAGAATAAGAATAGTAGATTGTCCCCTAACCCCCTGACCACTCTAGTCTCAGTTTCCTGGCCATGCTAGCAGTGCCAGATATGAATTTTGTCATGTACTGGGCCTTAAATTCAATCAGAAAGTGTTGGTTACTACCATTACATTTGTGCCACTATTGTGTAAGTGTATTTTCAGGCAGGCCACTGTTGTAGGTTGCAGGTTCATAGCTGGGTGATATTGATGATTACCTTTCTTCTCTAGTCTTTATTTTCTATAGATCTGGAAAAAATGAATAGTAAAAGACTTAACTACATAATTTATACAATCCCTTGCTTTAATTTGTCCAATATCTCATATGTCTTTTGGAAAGCACAGAAGCTACATATAGGATTTGGGGCAGTGCTATTTTAGACGTTTTTAAATTAAAATATGAGCCTAGGATGCTGATAGTTATGACAGCTTTTCTTATGTTTCTACTTAGGATGATATTACAAATAAAACTTTTCAAATTAACTGAAAACTGTAGCCATACAAGGCAGAACTATAAACAATCATTCATGTCCTTGATCAATGGTTGCTTTAGTAAACATATGTTGGAGATAGCCATACTGTCACTGAAGGGGCTTTAACAGGCCTGAGCATGGCAAACATGACGCTCATAGGCCTTACCCTTCTCCCATTCCCTCTGCCTTGCTAAAAACTATTAGATTATGTTTTTAAAGCTAGCCACCAAGGTCTATTCACTTATTTGTCCACTTCCTCTCCTTGGGACTGACTGCCAAGATCCAGCTATCAAAGTAGTGAAGTCCAGCAATCAAACCCTCCTTGTGGCTGCCCTAATTAACCTGTCTAATCAAAATTAACCAATTTGAGCCTGTCAGTAGTAGTGTACAACTTTTAATCCCAGGTTCAGGAGGCAGAGGCAGGTGGA
This sequence comes from Peromyscus maniculatus bairdii, assembly GCF_049852395.1. NCBI lineage: Eukaryota > Metazoa > Chordata > Mammalia > Rodentia > Cricetidae > Peromyscus > Peromyscus maniculatus. Next base: position 113,420,846 of record NC_134857.1, read on the forward strand.
TCTCTGTGCGTTTGAGGATAGCCTGGTCTACAGGGAAAGTTTCAGTACAACCAGGGCTACACAGTGTAGCCAAATTTCTAAACAGTCTTATTAAATAAGAAACACAGAACCAAATATAGGGGTGAAAGCCTTAGAGATCAGGGAAATAGTGATAGCCACCAACCTTACCTCTCCAGCTCTGCAGCTATCAAAAGGTGAGTTACTTCCTGTCTTACCCATGCCTTTATTGCCTTGCTGTTCTGCCCTCTCATTGGCTCTTAGCCCAGCTACCTCATTTCCTTGTCACTGCCTGTCTGTACAGACCTCCAGGTCCATATGGTTGGTACTGGGATTAAAGGCATGTGTTACCACTCTTAGCTGTTCCCTAGTGTGTCCTTGAACACACAAAGACCCTGCCCACCCCGTGACTGGATTAAGGGCATGTGCTACCACTGCTTGTCTTCTATGTTTATTTAAAAATGGCTGGCCTTTTCCCCCTTGATCTCCAGGCATGCTTTATTTATTAACATGCAAATAAAATATCACCACATTTCAGCACAAATAAAACATCACCGCATTTCCCCTTTTTTGTTTAATAAAAATAAAAAAGTTATAACTAATATAAGACAAACTATATACAATAAGTACAATAACTATATATAATATATAAAAGCAATAAATACATCAGCAATGTCTAGTCCATTTTCATTTGACAAATTTAGAGAAAATATTCCATTATCTATCCTATTTTGGTGAGTCCAAAATGTACCTAATTCATTGTTTATCCTAACTTGTATTATCAACAGAAAACTATCCTATGATATCTTTCAAACTTTTACATTTTATACCTCCTTTTTTTCCCCAGAGCTGAGGACTGAACCCAGGACCTTGCACTTGCTAGGCAAGCGCTCTACCACTGAGCTAAATCCCCAACTCCCATTTTATACCTCCTTAGTGAGTTTCTTTTTTGAATTTCTTAACAAGGAAGACTGTAACTACAACTATATAATCTTCAAACTTCCTCAGAGACCCAAGAAGGAAATAATATTACCTAGTAAAACAGGAAGTGCAAACAAGCGACTTCCAAAAAATGTGAGTTGACAGAAACAGCCAGCTGCCTGAACAGTCACCTGAGGTTTCTCCACAATGATGGGGCATCATCTTCAGCCTATAGGCTTAATGTATCTGACAGACTCATTTGTGAGGTAAGATGTACACAAGGCCTACAGTTCAACCTCACATTTGGTGTGAGTATTCCATTTACCAGATAAACCTGAATTCCACCAATTTCCTGTCATGATTCAGGATTTTAAATTTTGGAAATTGCTGGTATTTTTAGAATTTGGCTGTCTATTCTTCTTGGCTTGTGGATGGCTTCATCTCAGTGTCCCATTCTTCTCCACATCCCATTCTTCTCTGCTTGTGGGTGGTTTCATCTCTTTTATTAAATGCCAGTCTCTAATACTGAGAGGTTAGACTCTGTCAACCTAATAACTCCTTCAAGAATAACTGTTTCAGCTACTGCTCCACTGCACCCCAGAAGCCATCAGTCCACTGCCTGTTCAGCTGCCTTTGAAGAAAGGGGCACTGTACCTTTTCCGGATGGCAAAGCCACTTCAGCAATGGTGCCATATTATCCTGGTCTCCCTCAGAGGACACTTGTTGCTAAAGCTGCATCTACTCTTGTTTTGGCAAGGATCAGTAGTCCTTTGTGTGTGTGTGTGTGTGTGTGTGTGTGTGTGTGTGTGTGTGTGTGTGTGTGTCTGTCTGTCTGTCTGTCTGTCCTGTTTGTCCATTTTGGGTAGCATACTGTCAGCAGTCGATGCTAGGGCACTTTGTTGCCTAGTGGCTAACTTTTGTCACAGTGAAAGTTAACTCCATATGCAGTTTCTTCAATGTTCATATCTTCTCTGAAGTAGATTGGTACTGCCAGGAGCTGATATGTCTCATAGTAATAAAAAAAGAAAAAATTATAAGTTATTAAAACATTTTAAATGCCATATTCTGTAGATCTCCAAAGGGTTTGAAGATGACCTATCTAAAATATATCTCTGATTAACCTTGAAAACACCTAATGTGACTACAAATTCAATTGTTATGTATAACTACTAATTTTCATTTCCTTATATATTAATAGTTGGTAATAACATTCAAGGATTAGCAAATTGCATTACATTGTTAAATGAACTATATAAGTACAATATCCTGAACAAGTTTAGAAATATACATATAGCATTTTCTAACAATATCAATCTCAATATATATAATTTGTATACAATATGTAAAAATCCAATCCAATGTAAAGTATTTAAAACTAGTAGTTGTCTTTAAAAAGTAGATTCAATGATCTACCGTTTAATCTATATTATATCTATATCTTCTCTTTTTTTCAGAGTAGATTCAATAATCTACCCTTTATTCTATCATTTCTCTATATTTTTTCAGAGTAGATTCAATAATATACCTCTTTATTTATACCCTCTTTTCTTTTCTTTTCTTTTTTTTCTTCTTTTCTTTTCTTTTCTTCCTTGTTTTAAAAAACAAGAACCTTAAATCTAATCTCCTTTGTTTATTCCCATTCCTGACCATTAACAACAACAACTTGTAACCAATCATCCTAAACAATGAAAATTATTCCAAACCCAAAACCCATTGAAAGACCAAAAACTACCTGTCCCATCCTGTAGCAGGAATCTTAAAAGTTCTTATTGATAAAATCAAACCTGGAACCAGGTATTGGGATGAACTGGAGATCAGAGAACAAGATACAGCTAACCTCACCTGGTCAACTGCTCAGCTGTTCTTGTTTCCTCAGACTGGAAGCTTCTGTGTCCTCATCCCAATGGCTCTCAGCTGAACTGCTGCTCGGAAGCCTGAAGCTTAACCAGCCGAATGCTTAACCAGCCACATGCTTCTAGTTTCTGGTCCTCACGCCTTATATACCTTTCTGCTTTCTACCATCACTCGTTAGGATTAAAGGCTCACTTTCTGTGATTAAAGGCGTGAGTCACCATGCCTGGCTGTTTCCAATGTGGCCTTGAACTCACAGAGATCCCAGATGGATTTCTGCCTCTGGAATGCTAGGATTAAAGGCGTGTGTATCACTGCCTAACTAGTGGCTTTTCTGTTCTCTGACCCCAGATAAGTTTATTAAGGTACACAATATTTTGGGGAACACAATACCACCACACCATCCCACCCCATGGGAATGTGGGTGTCATGTTCTTAAAATTGCTTCCTGCTGTTTGTGGGTGAGGCATCTTTAGGGGATCCTGAAAAGAAAAATTTTGGGTTAATTGTCAAGTCCTAGGAAAGGTAGCTATATCATTTGTTGTCCAGTTTCTGCATAATGCCCAAGTGCAGGGCTTATCTCAAGTCTTTGTTTAAGTAGTCTGTGAAGCTGGATCATCTCAGCTAGCCATCTCAAAATTGTTCTGAGCAGTTTGTAGTCCAAAGATGATCTTTGAGTGATGTTTGTCAGTTTATTGGTATTATTATTGTCCATGTGGAATCGTCATTGTGGGGACCCATCATCTTTCTGGAGACTTCAAATTCGCTGTTAGGCTTGGTCATGATTCCCTGCAGAAAACTGATAGAGACTTGAATAGAAAAACATGTATAGGTAGCTAAATGAAGCCTTTTTTCTATTATTAATTATTACTCTATATGACCATTAATATCATAACAAAAGTTTAAAATATATATATATTAATCTTATGAATTTTGACATAAAATTTATACCTTAAGAAAAGTTTAAAGAATCAAAATAGAATCAAAGAATTGAGATTAGAGACCCTGTCTCAAAAACCAAAAACCAAATACACAAAAAAATTAAACACCTCATCCTAACACAGGGTTCCCCTTTTACTTTTATAAACTGCCATTTGCCTATGGGCCACACCTGTCTCCTCTCTATCCAGAGGCAGTTCTTTCTCCTTCTGGGACAAATATCCCTTCCCATCTCCCTTCTTCCTTTCCCCTTCTCCCTCATCCTCTATCTCATGTCTTAGACTCTTATGTCCTGCCCTCTGTCCCCCTGGGGCAAATAAATCTCCTTTGTGCTGAGAACTTGGTCTTAGGGTGTCTTGTGCAAATACTGGTCCTTTCAGTCACTACCAATGAACATGTGAAACTTAAAGAATTCGAGCCTGTGACTGTAAAGAACAGGTTTAGCCATCACAGCAGCTAGTGATGGCAGGGAAAGATGATGTGAATAAACCCATTTTCAGGGGAAATGTTAAATCCTCAGGTCCTGGGTTTGAATTTGCTTTGCAGTCACTGAGAAAGTGAAAGACATGACTAATTATTTGTTATAGTTAGATGTCTTAGTCAATGTTCTATTACTGTGAAGAGACATCATGACCAGGGCAACTCTTATCAAGGTAAACATTTAGCTAGGGCTTGCTTGCAGGTTCAGAAGTTTAGTCCATTATCATCATGGTAGGAAGAAGGCAGAATGCAGGCAGACATGGTGTAGGAGAAGTAATTGAGAGTTCTACATCTTGATCCACAGGTAGTAGGAAGAGAGAGCTACTGATCCTGGCTTGAGCTTACCTCAAAGCCTACCCTCAGTGACACACTTCCTCCAACAAGGCCACATCTACCCCAACAAGACCATGCCTCCTAATCCTTTCAAATAGTGCCACCCACTAAGCATTTAAATATCTGAGCCTGTAGGGGTCATTATTATTCAAAGCAGCATATTGGCAAAAATAGCTGCAATAAAAGAACAAATGAATTTTCAAAATATTTTTGACAGAGCTCTATAGAAGCTTAGCTTGCTTTATTTGAGTAATATGATGCTAGTTAAAACATATTGACCTTTTCATGGTTAAAAAATTATGCCAAATTTCTTGTACTTCTTTTAAAAATATATTTATTTATTTGTTTGTTTATTTAATGTGAATGAGTGTTTGCTTGCATTATGTATATAAACCACATACATGCCTGGTGCTCACAGAGGCCTGAAGAGGTCATTAGCTTCCCTGGAACTGGAGTTACTGATAGTTATGAGCTTCATGTGGGTTCTGGGGACCAAACCCAGGTATTTTGCAAAAGCAGCAAGCATATTTAATTATTGAGGCATCCCTCTACTTCTTCTTGTATTTCTTGATTAGCAGTAAATTTCATTGTTAAATTGGAAATTTAAGGATAAGAATTAAGATGAAAATAATTAAGAGGAATACCTTGATTATTATCAGCCAAATAAGTAGCAAACAAGTTTATTTACTGGGCACTTATATAAGTATCTGGAGACATTTATGTTGTTAAGAATTAATTTTTTTTCCCGAGAAACTGCACCCAAAGCAATTAATTCAGCATAGTATGTGGAGCTCAAAATATTACTTTCACTTTACTGTTTGCAAGGATATAGGTCATATTGGGATGTTATAAATACTGTAAGGTTGCAAAATTATAAGTAGTACGGGAGCAATAAGTCATAAGAAAAGTGAAATTCAGCACAACAAGGGTTAAAAAGAAAACAAACATTTAATTAGTACTTGCAGAGAATACTACAGGAATCTCTCTAATTCATCCTTGGTAACTCTTGTAGGGGCAGATAGATTTTAATGTTAATATGTGCTACAGAAGTTGTGATATAATGCCTGGCAATTAGCATAAGCTCGAAGCCAGATAGCTGGAAAAACATGTTCCGGGACACTGCAGATCAATTCATATTTCTGTAAAAGGAATCTGCTGGGTGTTCCGTCAGTGGAACATCAAGCATCAAAGGAGAGTTTAATGGATGTCAGTCATTATCTAAACCCAGACTCCTTCAGCCAAGTTCGTGTGCATTGTTAATCATATGCTGCGAACCTGGTAGGGGAAAGTGGGGAGAAGTATCACATGAGATGTTTTCCTTTTTCTGAGATTTGAATTGCAACATTTGATATTTGTGAATTACTAGGAAAGAGTGGCTGCTTGGGGCAGTTCTTCTAGGGGAACTGTGTGCTTTTAAGGGAGGTAGACAACAGTAGAAGGGCTTTGAAGGCAGCGAGTGCTTGGTCAGTCTACTGAACTCCTTGCTTTGGCCGCCACTTAAAATTAGCAGAAGAGCTGAAGTAATGACTCAGTGGTTAAGAGTACCCGTTGTTCTCACCTTTGTTGTTCGTTTTTGCTGTTTTTTTTTTTTGGGGGGGGGGCTGCCACCCAGCTCCCGAGTAAATCACACATGGAGGCTTATTCTTACTTATAAATGCCTGGCCTTAGTTTGGCTTGTTTCTTGCTAGCTTTCTTTAACTTTGAATTATCCCATGTACCTTCTGCCTCTGGGCTTTTCCCATTCTCTTACTTCTGTAAATCTTACTCTTAATCTGTGGCTGACTGTGTAGCTAGATGGCTGGCCCCTGAAGTCTTCCTCGTTCTCTGACTCTTTCCTTTTATAGAAATATGATTTAATCTGCAATGTCTTGGAATCTAAACTTAGAAATAGCCTTTGGGAATAGTCAGAAACTTGATAAAGGAAATTATAAAACTCTACATGATAGTATCATAGAAAGATTTGAAAAAACAGACAGATGTACCTTGAAAAATAAGATTAAGTTTTAAAAGAAGTCGGTTCTGTTTACGTTTGTCCTATATGCATTATGACACCAATAATAAAAAAAAAAAACCCTTCATTTCGTGTGAATATTGTAAGGAACCTGGCAAAGCATTCCAAATTTTACTTTGAAGAATTTATATCATATAAGAGCAGCTGGAAGAAAACTAAAAATCAAAAATACTAAGAATGAACATTTCCTTAGCTGATGTGAGGATGTGCTGTAAAATGGGTCAAATGGAAACCATATGATGCTGAGTCAGGGTATTGAGCCCCAGAACCAACTGTGTTCAGGGATTTAAAGTCCAGGAAAACATTGGCTTGATGTTTTTATTTTCTAAGTAGCATGTTCAACACATTTATGAAACAATATCCAGTGTGCAACCATTTGAGAGGAAAAGACATTCCTATAATGTTCTTATTTTTATTTATCTATTTTTCATTTAAAGTTTTATGCAGTGTACATTTTTTGTGTATAAACATCATTTTTTAAAAATTTTTGAAAGTAGATTATAGTAACAGCACTTTCTCTCTTCACTTTCAAAACTCCCTCCAACCCTACTCATGCACCTCACCTTGCTGTCTCTAAAAGTCATGGTGTCTGTTTCTTTGAATTTTTATATATATTTATAAATACATAAGTAACAACTTGCTCAGTCCTTATAATGTTACTTGTGTGTATATAATTTCAATTCTGACCTTTTAATACTGAATAACCAGTTGGGGACACTCTTCCCTGGCAAATATTTCTCCTGCTCTCGGCATTTCCTAGTGGCCTATAATTCTTTATCCAAGGTTGAGGCCTCATAACCATGTTATGTTTATTATAACCCTTTCATGTTAGCATGTCTATTGATGTTGTCCTTGTTCAGGTCATATCTAGGCAGCCATGTTAGGGAGCCTTCCTGTGGTAGCTTCTCTGACCTTTCTAGGAGAGGATCTCATAGCAAACATCTTAGTCCTCTGACTCTCACTCTTCCCACTCCCTCTTCTGCCATAATCCCTGAGCCTTGTAGATGTATCAGATAAGAAAAGACTTTTAGGAAAAGGGATACTAGGATGATCACTTTGTGAGTTCATCCAGGCATCTTCTTAATAAATATGAATATTGATTCATTTCTAATTAATTAATGACATGCATATGAGGAGTTTTTACAGACTTGTGGTGAAGTTAGTTCTTTCCGTGTAACAGTTTGTTTTCTTTTTTTAGTGATTCTGTAACTTGTTTCTTTTTGCTCTTATGAACTTAAATCACTTTGCAATGCATTCTACATTTTTATATGAAATATGGGCACTAGGCAAATAATTTATGACAGCTTGGCTACAAAGTGGCTCCTGCATTTATGAAAGAAGGAATATGGGATTAGTTAGAAAGAGTTACACACATGGTGCAGAAAGAGGAGGACCATGTGCTCTGATTCTGTTATACCATGTTATGTCTGTGGAGAAGAACAGAGATGCGGTATTTCATTAAGATGTATTAAGTGGAAAGTAGTGTCCGTGTAGCTCTTTTCCATCTACAAGCAAACCTGTATAGTTGCTGAGACAGTTAAAGCAATAGGAACCAGGACTTTGAAGCACAGACAGAAAGATATACAGGTATATGTGATGCTGTAATTAAAAATACCTGGGGATGACTAACTGCCTTTGATGATCATATAGACGCATTTTCCTCCAGGATTCCTCTAGGGGCTGTTTTTCCTCCAATCCACTACAATTAGGATTTTTATAGTTGGAAGGTATCCTCTACAGCATGTGTACAGAATGTATGCACAATCTAGTACATTATGGGACAGACAACTTGTCTTTTGAAGTTACTTCAAAATCTCTACAAATCCAAGATTCATGTTTAACACTTGTATTTCTTCACTGAGATATTTTTACCACTGAATGTTATTCATTTTGTGTTTTTTAATATTGTGTGTGTGTGTGTGTGTGTGTGTGTGTGTGTGTGTGAGAGAGAGAGAGAGAGAGAGAGAGAGAGAGTATGCAATGCACATAGGGCGTGCTTATGAAGGACAACTTGCAGGAGTCACTCTTTTCTCCTTCTGCCATGTGGATTATGTGGCTCACACTCAGGTCTTCAGATTTGGTGCACATACCTTTGCCCACTGAAGCATCTCACCAGCTTGTGAATTATTCTTCTGCCAGTTTTTGTGCTGTGCAGCAGATAGACTTTAATTTTCTGTGGGCTGTCAACCTTTTGAAGACATTATTTTTGTTACAGCTGAGATGGGGGAGGCGGTGTTCTTGGAGAACCTCAGGGACAATGACGTTGCAGGGATGTCACCAGTCAGTGTGCTGAGGGATCTTCTGCTCTACCTGGACAGACATAATGGGTGGTTCATGAGCACTGCAAATGATGGTTTCCAGTCTTCGTTTTCCTTATTGTCTGGCAGCAGTGAGTGGTGGCATTAGGCAGGAAGAAGTCCCAGCAGGCTGCACCCTCTGATACTACAGTCCCTGCTCAATTATCTGGATCATTACTGGGTTTGTAGTCCCTGTGAGGGTCTCAGCTTATCAGGACCTTTCCATAGGAGTTGCACACTCTGCATCTTCGCATAGGTGGATGGAACTTGTAAGGCACCTTGGTCCTTGTCGATGGTGGTTGTTACAGCTCGCAGCCCTGGATCTGAAGCTGCTGGCCCCAAAGAATTGGTTAGAAAAACCTCTAGGAAGTGATGTTCAAGAGCAACTTTGCTCTCTGGGGCTTGCGTATGGTTTCCAGAGAAGGATAAATGCTTTGCTAGGTGGTAAAGTCTTGGATTGGGGTTTCCCAGCATGCTAGAGAATGCTGATGAACCCTCTACCTGGTCAAAAATATGTCGTAGATTTGCTCAGTTGTTTGACAGGACATGTTCTAACACAATTTAAGCTTATCAGCCTTCAAATATCTTTTAAATGGTAAATATCTTTATAAATGAGCCCATTTATCTTGGATGACTGAATAGAGAAGCGTTGCATGTCTAATTCAGCTGGACTGAAATGTGCATCTTTTTGTGATGAGATTAACATTTAGATACTCTGCCAGTTGTGTATGTGATGATGTTCTTGGATCTTAGAGCCCTTAGAATTCTCCAGTTTTGTGGGACAGGTAGACTTTACGCTGCATTTATGAGCAAACTAGTAGCAGATCTGGTTTTCTCTAGATTGTCATCTATTTGTTAATGTGAACTGCTGGTGAAAAGAGTGAAGGTGGGTGTGTGTTGTATGTGTATGTTTGTATGTGTGTGTATTGTCTTTGTGTCTTTCTGTTTGTAGGGAAAATTTTCCCTCTCAGATATGACTGGTTGCTGTGTTAGGCTTCATACATTTTCTTATAGAAAATGTTTATTAGGTTTTTAATTTTTTCTGTTTTCCCAAATGCATTAGCTATATTTTCCTGTGTGTCAGCATGCCTTCTCTCTTGAGCATGGCTGACAAGACAATCTCCTTTTCAATGCAACCCAGGGCCTGAAGAGAAAATATTTTGGTTATTATTTATGTGAGGAATCATAGAGATTACTCTTATAAAGGAAGTTTAACATTTTTACTCATGAGTTTTGATCACAATAAAAAGTTGTCTGAGTCCAGTGCTTTCCTCTGAAGTCTGTTTTTAGTATGTGTATTTAGCTTTACATTGAAGTTTATTTTTTTCACCGTCATAATGTGAGTTGATGATAGATGGAGTGGTAGAATTTATAGATAAGGATCATTCTTGAAGTTTTGATTTTAATCTATAGATTTAATATATTAAATACTAATATATTAAAGATATATATAAAGATAAAATATTTAACATATTTAATATATTAAATATATTAAATATTAATATATTAATATATAATATATTAATATATTAAATAAATTTAATATAGATTTTCAGATGATTTCTTAGAAACCTGAAGTTGATATCTTTTGAAATGTATCCCTTTTCATGCCTACTTTCATTAATTCAGCACTTCTCTCTGTTGTAGTCAATTTACCTAAGGGTTTTCAATTTAGTCTATCATTTCACAGACCTTATTACTTGAGTCATTGGTTCTTTGTATTGTTATCTACGTTGATTTCTGCCCTGATCTTTCTCTCTATCTCCTGATTTTGGGTTGGGCTTGTTCTTGTTTTTCTAGGAGACTGAGATGTATGGTTAAAAATTTCATTTGGGATCTCTCTAATTTTTAAAATGTAGATATTTTAACAGATTATCTATCTATGTACCTATCATCTATCATCTATCTATGTCTATCATCTATCTATATCATCTATCCATATCTGTTAAGTCCACTGGATTTATAATGCTATTTAACTCAGATACTTCTTTGCTGATTTTTTTGTCTAGATGACCCATGTATTGGTGAAAGTGGGATATTCATGTCACCAACTATTACAGTGTTGTGAGTGTGCACCTTTACTTACAGTAATGCTTTTGTTTGTCTCGATTTTTTTTAAATGAAATTTGGTTTATTAATGTTCCAAATCATTACAAACTGATTTTATATGTATCTTCTAATTTTGATTTGAAGTCTAACTTTTCCTTTACTAATGTGGCTACATCTTGGTTGTTGTTCTTGTTATTATTGTCTGTTTTTTTTTTTTTTTTTACTTCCATTTCCTTGGAGTGTCCTTTTCTATCCTTTCAATCCAAGGTAGTTTTTGTCCTTGTAAATGATCTTTGTTTCTTGTTTGTAACAAATACATAGATCCTATTTCCCAACCTGCTAGTCTATGACATTTGATTGGGTATTAAGGTCATTTTAACATTTGAAGTTATTATCAATAGTTAGCTACTAATTCCTAACATTTTACTGTTTTTTGTAGTGTTTGATATTTTTCTAATACTGGTCTGCATATAGAGTATTATAGTACAGTTTATTATTTCTCATAGCCTCATGGGTATATTTATTTTCCTCTTTAGTATGTAGGATTCTTCTTGTATTTTTGATAGTGCTCACATCGTGGTCATAAATTCTTTTAGTTTTTGTTTACCTCAAGGTTTTTCTTTGTCCTTCAATTATAATGGATAGTTTTGGTATATATAGTAATCCTGTTTGGTAGTTACTGTGTTCAAAGCTTGAAATACGTCACTTCATGCTCTTCTTTCATAGTTTCAGTTGAGAAATCTGCTATTATTCTAATGGGTTTGCTTTTTTGTGCTTTGGCAGTAATATTGTCTGGTGACTTCCAAAGTACTTTCTTTGTTCTATATATATATTTTCCCCTGGTCTTATCTGTTTGCCATTCTAAATGTATCTGCATAGCTATCTCTCTCTCTCTAGATTTTCATTTTTATTTTGCTTTTGTTTTATTGAATATACTTTTTTTATCTTGTACTTTTTGTCTTTTTATGTGCCCATCGTTCATATACTTGGTTTTATATTGGTGTCCTGTAAATACTGTATGTTCTGTTCATACTTTATCATTACTGTATCTATGTTGTGAGAACAATTTAATTCCCAAATACTTATCTTCAGGCCCTGATAGTCCACCTTCCTACAGATCCATTTTTTTTTCTACTGAGATTTTTAACTGGTGGGCTGAGGTTTTCATTTTAAATTTGTTACTTTTTCAGTATTTCTACATGTTGACTAGCTTCCTTTTTCATATATTGTGTTGACATCTTTATTTCATTCAGCTGCTTATTCATTTTGTCTATGACTTTATTCAAAAGGTTAGTCCTTTTTGAGTTTGCTGAAATGCCTTATAATAATTCTTTTAAATTCTGTATCTGTTATTTCATCCAGTCCACTCTCATTGGAACCAAGTACTATGCAATTGATAACTTTTTCAGGAGCTGTGTGGCCTTGAGTTTTTATGTTTCTTGCACTGAGATTTTTCACATTTGGGATTAGGTGATAGGATGGATTTTATTTTTAACTGTCTTTAAAAGTTGAAGTTTTTTCAGTGTTCTATTGGGACTACATAGAGGTAGGGTTGAGGTCTTATTATTCCCCTCTGGACTTAGAGTGCATGTAGGCCAGCATCTATACTTTCAGCTGATTTTCTAAGGGTACTGCACATGATTCAGCACCATTCTGAGAGCAGAATATTAGTAGAAGAAGCAACCCCAACTGAGGATAGTTCCATCTCATGTATTGTGGAAGGTGCCCTTTTATTCCTTTGATGATAATAGAATTATATTTTCCTTCTGATTAATTCACACATTTTGTTACCACTCACACATTTTGTTATTCTGCATAAAAGAGGTTAATATAAATAATTTGTTAGCATAGTTGGTTGTTTTTACTCTTTGGTTCTTTGGGGATCCCATCACCCAGCTCCCAAATAATCACATGTGAAGACTTTTTCTTATGAATTCCTGGCCTTTGCTTGGCTTTGCTCTTTTTCTCCTTCTATTTATTGTCTGTGCCTGCCAGCCCCGCCTGTCCTTTCTTCTGCCTTGCTATTGGCTATTTAGCTCTTTATTAGACCAGTCAAATATTTTAGACAAGCACAGTAACACAGCTTCACAGTTAAACAAGTGTAATATAAAAGAATGCAACACACCTTTGCATCATTAAACAAATGTTCCACAGCATAAGCAAATGTAGCACACCATAAAATAATATTCCACAGCAAGTTAGGATAAAATTGGTTGTGTTATTTGAAACATAGTCCATATACAGACTCAGCATGTCTGTGTGATTGTGCTTATTTCCCATGTAAGGCTAAATGTTTGGCTTTTAATGGACTAAAATATAGCTCCTGTGAATGAAAGGGTGCAAGAGCTCAGCAAAGAGCAAAGCAGGGCTGGTGCAGACTCAGGCTGTGTGGTTTTCAGGGAAGGTTCGTAAATACCTAGTGCTGTAGTGCTTCATGCAAAACAAAATCCTGCAGCTGCACTGTTGTTAGCATGTTGCTTTGCAACTGTAACTGTGTGTTCATATCCTGATCTTATTTTTCAGCACCCATTTATGCCTGTGTCCTAGGTTAGATCTGGTCAAGATCACAAATGAGAGTCAAGAGAGTGAGGTTGCTACAGCTTGGTGTACAGCATGCCCGCACTACAGGTGAAAAGAAAAGATGCACTTTATTTTCTATCTTGGGTGCCATGCCTGGGGACTTATAGCAAGAGACAGATCAACATAAGAAGGCAAACAAATTTACCTATGGGAGTTTCATGTGATACAGCTTTCTTCAGAAATAAAGACCCAAAGAAAAAAATAAGACACAGATACACACACACACACCCCACCCCTGATATCATTATATGATTGTTTTTAGCCTGAAAATAATTTAAACTAGGAGTTTGTGACTAAATCACTTCATGGATATGCTTAATATTATTCTAATGGCTATAAAATTTATTTTAAACATAGTAATACATATCCTTTAAAGATAACTTATATAATACAGAAAGGCATAAAGAAGGAATGGCTGTAGATAGTTACATGCCACTTTTTTCACCAAGTTAAATTAAAAGAAAACTACATGTCCACATGTTGTCTAGTGTCAGGATTCTTCCTCTCTCAGGAGCCCATTAGACACCTGGGTATCAAGTCCATCCATGGTTGTCATTCCTGTTATTTTCTTCCATACTCCTGCCTTGCATTGCTGCCCTCTCTCCTGGCACAAACCCATGAGGAACTGGACTATTACCTCAATCTAGGTTGCTACTCCTTGGAGTTCAAAGTTTACAGCTCATCATTAAAGTCTTCCTTTCTTTCTCTCTCTCTCTCTCTCTCTCTCTCTCTCTCTCTCTCTATATATATATATATATATATATATATATATATATATCTCCATATATATGTATATATATCCATATATATATATGTATATATCTTCTTGATGTTGGGCAAAAGTAGAGAAATTTAAAACTTATACAGCATTTACTTGGACTTTGGTGTAAGCAATTTAGAAAAGATAAGGAAAAAGTTAATTATTACTTAATACTTAGAAAAATCTTTGAGTTGAATCTCTAATTTTGACCCAAGGTAAGAGTAGAAAGGTGATAGTTACTGTTTGTGTTGATGTTTTGGGAATAAGTCTTTTTTTTCTTTTCCTTTTATTTTATTTTACAATACCATTCAGTTCTACATATTAGCCACAGATTCCCTTGTTCTCCCCCTCCTGCCCCCTCCCCTTCCCCCCAGCCCTCCCCATTCCCACCTCCTCCAGGGCAAAGCCTCCCCTGAGGACTGAGATCGACCTGGTAGACACAGTCCAGGCAGATCCAGTCCCCTCCTCCCAGACTGAGCCAAGTGTCCCTGCATAAGCCCCAGGTTTCAAATAGCCAACTCATGCAAAGAGCACAGGACCCGGTACCACTGCCTGGATGCCTCCCAAACAGATCAAGCCAATCAACTGTCTCACCTTTTCAGAGGGCCTGATCCAGTTGGGGGCCCCTAAGCCTTTGGTTCATAGTTCATGTGTTTCCATTCATTTGGCTATTTGTCCCTGTGCTTTATCCAACCTTGGTCTCAACAATTCTCGCTCATATAAACCCTCCTCTTTCTCACTAATTAGACTCCCGGTGCTCCACCCGGGGCCTAGCTGTGGATCTCTGCATCCAGATTCCTCAGTCCTTGGATTTCTGGCATGACTATTAGGGTGTTTGGCCATCCCATCACCAGAGTAGGTCAGTTAGGGCTGTCTCTCGACCATTGCCAGCAGTCTATTGTGGGGGTATCTTTGTGGATTTCTGTGGGCCTCTCTAGCACTTTGTTTCTTCCTTTTCTCATGTGGTCTCCATTTACCATGGTCTCCTATTCCTTGTTCTCCCTCTCTGTTCTTGATCCAGATGGGATCTCCCACTCTCACAGGCTCTCTTTCTCTCAACCCTCACCCTTCATTACTCCCACTCACGTCCAGGTTGTTAGTGTAGATCTCAGCCATTTCTCCTATTGCTCAACATCCCTAATCATCAGGGAAATGCAAATCAAAACAACTCTGAGATACCACCTTACACCTGTCAGAATGGCTAAGATCAAAAACACTGAAGACACTTTATGCTGGAGAGGATGTGGAACTAGGGGAACTCTCCTCCACTGCTGGTGGGAATGCAAGCTTGTATAACCACTTTGGAAATCAATATGGCGCTTTCTTAGAAAACTGGGAATCAATCTCCCCCAAGATCCAGCTATACCACTCTTGGGCATATACCCAAGAAATGCTCAATCATACCACAAGAACACTTGCTTGGTTATGTTCATATCAGCATTGTTTGTAATAGCCAAAACCTGAAAACAACCTAGATGCCCTTCAACTGAAGAATGGATAAATAAATTGTGGCACATATACACAATGGAAAACTACTCAGCAGAGAAAAACAATGACATCATGAGGTTTGTATGCAAATGGATGGATCTAGAAAAAATCATTCTGAGTGAGGTAACCCAGACTCAGAAAGACAAATATGGGAATAAGTCTTTAGAAGCACTTCAAATAGGAGTAGTCACTTAATGAACGGAAAGACATTTAATGAACAGTTCAGTCTCGTTTGTAGCAGATGAGGTCATGTCAACACATTGGACTGGTGGCTCTTCAGCAGTATTGGTTTCGGGCATTTCTGTTTATCCTTCTGTGCTACAGTTATAATTTCTCATTTCTTCAACTATGCTGAGATGGACTTGGGGCAATTTATACTAAGTTAGATGTCAACCAAATTCTCATGTGTGATGAAGAATGTATCAAATATTCGACAAAGTAAAAAGCTTGTTGGTGGATAGGTCAATGCATCAAGGGAAAGCTGATTTTGGTTCTATAAGGAACCTCACTGAGAACCTGTCTGAAATGTACTGATAAGCAGTTTGATGATTAAAGTGGCTGTTTGAGTGAGTACAAAGACACTACCTAGAGACTGCTAAGTGTGGAAGGCCTTGAGGAGGTACCTTCCAGTCACATTAGGTAGACATCAGCTCTCCCCGACTCATCACCTCACCGCAGCACAGAGGCTCTGCAAAACAGTAACTGAGGACAGTTGCTATGGTTACATACAACTTTTTTTTTTTTTTTTTTTTTTTTTTTTTTTTTTTTTTTTTTTTTTTGGTTTTTCGAGACAGGGTTTCTCTGCGTAGCTTTGCGCCTTTCCTGGAACTCACTTGGTAGCCCAGGCTGGCCTCGAACTCGCAGAGATCCGCCTGGCTCTGCCTCCCGAGTGCTGGGATTAAAGGCGTGCGCCACCACCGCCCGGCTCGGTTACATACAACTTATAAGGAAAAATTTAGTTTTGAGTTTATTAGCAAGATAAAAGCAACTTTTATTGATCAGAATGAATCATGAATAATTAGAATACTAGGGTAAAGAATTAAAAAAGTATATCTGGAGACTTAGAGTTTCCCTTTGAAATTCACTGCATGGTGATATTGTGTCACAAGCTAGGAAGGAGTACAGTGTTATTTACATATTCATAACTGTTGGTAATATGTGAAACTTTATATTGGGGGTGTCTTCTCAAATAATTAAGGCATTTTTTTCAGAATTACAACTTTGAATAACTTTAGAAGACAATGTTAAGCCGGGCGGTGGTGGCGCACGCCTTTAATCCCAGCACTCGGGAGGCAGAGCCAGGCGGATCTCTGTGAGTTCGAGGCCAGCCTGGGCTACCAAGTGAGCTCCAGGAAAGGCGCAAAGCTACACAGAGAAACCCTGTCTTGAAAAACCAAAAAAAAAAAAAAAAAAATAAAAAAAAAAAAAAAAAATAGAAGACAATGTTATATGTATGGAGATAGATGTTCTAAGTTGCTCTAATAAGTGTGGTGATTTGAATAAAAATGGCTCTAATAGGCTCATATGTTTGAATGCTTAGTCACCAAGGAGTGGAAATGTTTGAAAAGATTAGAAGGGTTAGGAGGTATGGCCTTGTTGGAGCAGGCATGGCCTTGTTGGAGGAAGTGTCTCATTGAGGGTGGGCTTTGAGGTTTCAAAAGCCCACACCTGGCCAAGGCTCTCTTTCTCTCTCTCTGCCTACCAGCTGAGGATCAGGATGTCAGCCCCCCAGATATTTCTCCAACACTATGCCTGCCTTCATGTTCTTATGTTTACAACTATGATGATAATGCACTATAAGCTTTTGAAACTGAAAGCAAGCCCCTAATTAAATACTTTCCTTTGTAAGAGTTGCCTTGGTCATGGTGATTCTTCACACCAATAGAATAGTGACTAAGACAGCAAGACATGAAAAAAAATCAGATACATCACATCATAGAATCTAGTCCTGAAAGCAGGATTTGAGTGTACATATTGAACAGATAGAATAAAGGCCTGGAGTCAAAGTGACATGCTCAAATTCTGGTTTTATTTTTCTATGTGATTGTTGTGTCTTGACTTATCTCTAAATGTGATAATCATATCTGTTTTGCAAGATACCTGTGAGGATTAAATATGTTAATGAATATCAAAGAATCAATGTGAGGTAGATATTGTAATGTCTTCTGTGCTGACAAATTAATTTTTGAATATCTCATTTTAGCATGATCTAAAGCCTTAATACAGCAGTGAGCTAAGGCACAGGCTTTTTGATATGTTTTAAAGATCCTTCCTATGTAAAAAAAAAATGTCTGAAGGAAAAAGAATTCAAAATAACCTTGTCTTGTGATACTGTCTTTCTCTAAGTATGATGTATGATTGTACAATTGTTGGTTAACTGTGTTGCATTTGGCTTTTTTAAAAAAGTGCTAAAAGCCGGGCGGTGGTGGCGCACGCCTTTAATCCCAGCACTCGGGAGGCAGAGGCAGGCGGATCTCTGTGAGTTCGAGGCCAGCCTGGACTACCAAGTGAGTCCCAGGAAAGGCGCAAAGCTACACAGAGAAACCCTGTCTTGAAAAACCAAAAAAAAAAAAAAAAAAAAGTGCTAAAAATGCAACATGTTAGAACAAACATCCTTCACAAACAAACTGCATTTACAGTTCTCAGAAGCCTGTGTGGGTAACATCACAATGAAAGTGTTTATAGAATAAATATTTATCTGAATCTTGCTTTTTTAAGTTTAAGTTTACATACATATATTCTTTGAAAGCTAGGTCTCCAGATTTAACCTAGAAAAGATAATTAAAATAACTGTCAGAAAACAAATTTTTACTTCTGGTTCACAGGACAGAGGTGGTCATTGACTTGGCATATATTAGCAAGTTCATATTATGAAGAATGCTCTTCCAAAAGTCCTGAGTTCAATTTCCAGCAACCACATGGTGGCTCACAACCATCTGTAATGAGATCTGGCTCCCTCTTCTGGTATGCAGGGATATGTGCAGACAGAACACTGTATACATGAAGAATGCTTGATTTTTATGTAAGGTTTTTGATTGTTTGAAAGGATAGTTAGTTTAGCATTGAAATACTGAATAGTATGTCTTTTTTTGTTTTCCTTCCTTTCTTCTTTCTTTCTTTCTCTTTTCTTTCTTCCTTCCTTCCTTTCTTTCTTTCTTTTCTTTTTTTTTTTTTTTTTGAAACAGAGTTTCTCTGTGTAGCTCTGGCTGTCCTGGAACTTGCTCTGTAGACCAGGCTGGCCTTTAACTCACAGAGATCTCCTGCCTCTGCCTCCTGAGTGCTGGGATTAAAGGCATATGCCACCATGCCCAGATGAATAGTATGCTTTCAGTGGAGATTTATTACTGTGTATTACAATACTTCAGTTAATATATGTATTTAGATAAATATTATAAGAATAATATATCTTCTTTCTAGAAAATTTACAAACCCCTCTGTAGCTTGTATCCACCGAGTAAACACATAGAGACTTATATTACTTATAAACTGTATGGCCATGGCAGGCTTCTTGCTATCTGTTCTTATTATCTTAAATTAACCCATTTTTATAATTCTATACCTTGCCACATGGCTCGTGGCTTACCGGTATCTTGCATCATGCTTCTTCTCCTGGTGGCTGCCAGCGTCTCCTGACTCAGCCTTCTTCTCCCCAGCCTTCTCCTCTCTCTTGTCCCACCTATACTATACTTCCTGCCTGGCTACTGGCCAATCAGCGTTTTATTTATCAATCAATCATAGCAACATTTATTTACAGCATACAGGACATCCCACAGCAACCCTCATAAATAAGAATTTTAAAAAGTTATTCACAGTCTCATTAGCAGTAAGTACTCTGCCTTTTGAAAAATTCATTGACACTCACATAATACATATATTTACAGCAATATTTCAATCATATATCAGTAATTTACATCTTCCAACTAAGTGATTTATTTTAAATGTTTGTCCATGGTTCACATTTTTACCTTATTTTTAATGTCCATGCAGATGTCCATATATGAATCACAATTATTCAAATACTGTACTATCACCACCGATTTAAAAAATATTTCTACAAACATCTTTTGTGACTGCACATCTCACAGTTTTTGTTTCTGATCCAGTTATGGGTTGACAGTAACATGTAAAATGTTTTGAAGTTCTCTGTAGGCTACTTTCTATAGGCTATAAAATAGTATTCCATCCTCTCGGCATTCAGTGCACATTTTCCTAACTTCTCAATATTTCTGGTTCTTAATTCACACAATACTCATTTATTCTTGATTATAAGATTTTGTGAATTGAAGACACCACCTGCTTTCACTCTTTTCAGCATGTTCAGGCCCTCCTTGTAGCACACCTCACAGCTCTTTAAGTGAAGTCTCTATATTTTGAATTACAAGAGCCTTAAAATTGTCTTCACTTGGAAATTCAAATGGTAGATGAAATCCAGAATTTATGCCATTGAGAAAGGAGCTTCCCGACATTCAAAATTCCATAAACATAGACCACACTATTCTTATACCTTTCATCAATATATTATATGGAACTAGAGAGAAAAAAACTGTTAATATTATTATTCATCATTCAATCCCTAAACAGTTGGTGGAAATGGCCTTTTGAGTTCTAATCCAACAACCATGTCAGTACATAGAGAAGAAATCTTGACTTCATGAGGCAACTTGGTGTAGTGAAAGGCCTCTACACCTAGGCATCTGGGTTCAAATTCTGATTGTGTCACTTACAAACATAGCTTTCTGGGAGCACTGGCTTTGTCATATTTCTCAAATTTCAATGCTAGCTGGTTCATTAGACGAGTTTCCCTCTTTGTCCTTCACTAGTGTATCCAGGGTCACTTGTAATTAATTGCCTGAGCAATTAAGACAGTGATTTTTTTTTCAAATACCTTCTCCCTATACCATGGTTCCTTTCATAGTTAAAGAATCTTTCATTGGGTACCTAAGTGTACACTGAGTTTCAAAGCTTAGTAAACTGTGAATATGTGGTTAATGAGGAGCACATAGAATCCTTGTTCTGTGATCACATTCACTGTGGTCGGTGCTACACAACTCCTTGGAATTCCTCCCATTTTATATTTCTTTAGGTCCTTTGCTTTTTGAAATGGACTGGAGACCTGTGCTGGAAAAGATACAACTAAGAATGACAGGCAGCTAATGACTGCTGAGAGGCGCTTTGGCTCATTCCAGGCATGAAGCCCTCACTGCTTGTCTAGAACAGACTGGTCAGCCCTGAAATCATATACACACACACACAACACGAATGGCCTCCAGCTTGTATTTATGTATTTCTTCATATATACATATATATGTAACAATAATATTTAAAGAAAAGGAGGCTTGAGAGTAGAAAGGCATGGGAAGGGTTGGAAGAAGGGTACCTGGAAAAGTTAGCAAAATGAAAGGGAGGGGAAGGGAGCCAATTCTATTTTAATTAAAATATGTTAAAGATATCTACTTTAAAAATAAGTAATTAAGTAAATACACAATGCAGAAAAATAAGTTTAAAAGACCAGATTAGAACAAATCTGACTGCCTGAGCTACAAAGCAGTCTCTTGAATTTCAAAATTCTCTCTATTCTTATTTTACATGTGGCAAAGGGAATAATAAATAATAAGTATTTTCTAAAAGGAAGATCCAAGGGTCTTCCCAGAGATTATTCCCAGGGGAAAGTTGAAGTTTAACTCACTCACTCCTTAGGATAGAGGACTTCACAAGTATTCCCAAATTGTGGATTAGTGATTCTCCGATTCTCCTTCTCCTCCTCCTCTGCTTCCTCCTCCTTCTCCTCCTCCCTCTCCTTTTCCTCCTCCTCCTTCTATATAACACACACTTTCTAAATAGCACAGGAGCTATTCCATCAAATCACACATGAGACTAACCAAAGCACTGGCACAAATAAAAAGAATGGGTATAGGGTCAACATGGCCTGTTCAACTGATGGTATGTGTGAGCAGAATGATCAAGAAGGAGTCTGGGACATTCTAGAGTTATATCTTAATGAGGGTGAAAAGTTTGGATGGCAGAACAATGAAGTCCAGTTGTTCAACAGAGCAGAGCAACATGCAGCCTAGAAGCAAGGGACAAAAGTTTGGAAATGAGACATCTATCTATCTATCTATCTATCTATCTATCTATCTATCTATCTATCTATCTATCTATCTATCCATCCATCCATCCATCCATCCATCCATCCATCCATCCATCCATCCATCCATTCATCCACCCACCCACCCACCCACCCATCCATCCATCCATCCATCCATCTACCTATCTATCCATCCATCCATCCATCCATCCATCCATCCATCTATCTATCTATCTATATTCAAATACATATATTCAAATATATGATTGAAGCCATGCACAAGGAGGGAGAGTAGATTAAAAAATTAAAAAGACAATATTGAGGGAGAAGATCCCATAATTCATCCAATTAACACTGAAGTAGGTAGAGAGATGGCTGACTTGTTAAGTTGTTAACTGGCTGTTCTTCCAGAGTGCCCTGGCTTATTTTCCAGTTTTCATATGGCAGCTCACACCTGTCTTTAACTCCAGTGCTGGGTAATGTATTGCCCTCTTCTGGCCTTTGTGGGCACTTGGCATGGATGTGCTACATAGGCATACATGTAGGCAAAACGATCATACCCATAAAAAAACAAACAAAACCCCACAAAAACAAACAAAAAACCAACAAAAAAATCAGAGTGGAATCCATGAGAAAAGAGTAGCAGTTAGCAGCTAGAAAGAATAAAAATATCAGAAAGAGATAAAACACTAAACCAAAATGAGATAATTCTTCAAAAAATTATGAAATGTTAGAGCCAAATGTTGCAAAGAAGTCAAGTAAGAACTAAGTGCTTATTAGATTTTAAAACTGAGTGTATTTGCTGTGATTTATAAAGATAATTTCAATTTAGGATTCGTGTAACATTCAGATCATTTGTGATAAACATCTTTTAATTTTATGGATGGAAAAATAGTCAAAATTATTAAATCTTGACCAAGATCAAGAATAAATGTTGGAAGCTGGCCTTAAACCCTTGCTTACCCAATGCTATGACTCATGCTCTTCTACTTCTTCAAACTGAATATGAAAATCTGCCTTAACTGAAATACTAATTTAGATGTAATATTGACTACAGTCTTGATAAAACATAACAATATTCAGCTTAGGGCTGGGGAGATGGCTTAGTGAGTTAAGTGCTTATGATGTAACCCACGAGGACCTGAGTTTGAATCCTGAGCACTCTGTAATTCTAGGAGGAAGAGTCAAGTAGATCCTAGGGTTTGCTGACCAGTTACTCTGGTGAACACAGTGGGTTCCAAGTTCAGTGAGCAAACCTTGTTTCAAGAACAAAAACAAAAACAAAAACAAAAACAAAAGGCAGACAACCACAGGGGATGAGGAAGACATCTTGATGTAAACCTGTGGCCTTTACTATACCATTGCTGAACATATCTGCACACATATATGTGCATGTGCATGCTCACACATAGACACCACACACACACACACACACACACACACACACACACACACACACACACATATACACAGAGGCTTGTTGACATATCAGAATATTTACTATGAGGGATGAAGTTGTAGAGATATGATATGATATATTCTATAAATTCTCTTCAACTCCCTACCTACTTTCATTTCTCTTCTCTCTTCTCTCTTCTCTCCTCTCTTCTCTCTCTCTCTCTCTCTCTCTCTCTCTCTCTCTCTCTCTCTCTCTCTCTCTCTCTCTCAGCTAGCTTTCTGTTACTATGACAAACACTGGAGAGTAAATGTTTATTACAGCTCATAGTATTGAAGGTGTCAGTTGATGGCTTACTGACCACATGACTTTAGGGCCCATGGCAAGGCAATAGAATATGGTAAAAGCATATACTAGAGTGAAACTGGTCAGAGACAAGGAAGTTAAAATGAAAGAGAACAGGGCCAAGGGAACCACAGTCCCCTTCAAGGACATACTGCTCATGCTTTGAAGACCTCCTGCTCACTTACCTGAGTTAAAGAGTTCTAAAGTTTACAGTTCCTCCCAACACTGCCATCCTGGACTAAACTTTAACAGATAAGCCCTTGAGGGACAGTTAAGGTCCAAACTACAGCATCATCCCTCCTCATTCAATCTTCAGCTGATTGCTTTGATAATATTGTCAACCAGGAGTGAAGCTTTGCAAAGTAAATGGGTATAGAGAGTCACATATTTAAAAACAAAGTTCTATTTTCAGAAGTACAGGTAGTACCCATCTTCTAAAATAATGTCTCCCTAAAACTATAATCTTTAAGTTGACTGATAGACCTTTTTCTGTCTTATAAAACATAATTGGCAAGATCAAATGTAACCAGAGTTTAATAGTTACCTTCACATTTACCAGATGCCTTGTTAGCAACACAAGATTCTAGGTCTAATGCCAAACAAGCCAAAGTAGAGCCAAATGCTTTAAAGAGATTCATCCTATGATTTTTTTCTAATAAACATAGATGTTTGCATCACCTAAATGCTGTCAGAGAGCAGTATTTCAGAATAAGCTCTTTGGCAAAGTTAAATGAAAGGCATGTAGGAACCTGAAGAAGTAGTCACTCTAGTGAGTCAAAGCGTGTGTGAATCTCATGTAGGAAATTCAGCTGGCTTTTGTTTTATACAGTGGAATTTTGTATTAAGTGAAGGAAAGTAATTGGCAGCAGCATTTGAGCCCGTTGTTCATTAATGTTTACTGCTTTTGTATAAAGCAACATTCTTAGCACCACTTGGCTTTCTAACCTAGGGTTCTTGCTATGATATTCACATTTACACGAATCATTTTTAGCATTAAAGGATGTCCTTACGTGAGTCCTCATTTTAGAGGACATACAGTACAAAATAAATACATAGAGTTTGGATTATTAAACAAAGGCTTTAATACTGCCATATTTCAGTAGCAAGTTTTGATAGCACAATTCAGTGTTTATCCCCTTTACATTACTATAGCAACAATTCTGTTGAAGTTACATATTGGCAGAAATTCCTTAGTAGAACAGAAAAGAATTTCTTTTGTAATTTTTGTTTGAAGTCTATGCTGTAGTGATGAGTTGAGAAATGACTTTTATGCAAAATAATTTATTCTTGCTTTTTTGGAGACAGGGTCTCATGAAGCCCAGGCTTGCCTTATGGATGACCTTCAACTCCTGATCCTCCCATTTCTGCCTCTTAAATGCTGAGATGACAGGTATGTACCACCACTCTCAGTATGTAAAAAACCTTTTTAAAATCTTTCTACCTGGGCTGGAAATATGGCTGAGTTGTTAAGAGCACTGGCTGTTCTTCCAGAGGACCCAGCTTCAATTTCCAATACCTACAAGGTCGTTGAAACCACCTGTAACTGATTACAGGGGAGCTGACATCTTTTTCTGATCTCCATGGGCACCAGGCATGCACATGGTATACAGGCATACATGTATTCAAAACACCCTTAACACATAAAATAATAATAAGAAATTGAAATCTTTCTACCTTGTATGAATGCATATACATACACATTTGCTTGCCCAACTTTGTAAACATAAAAAGCTGTCTTATTACTTAAATTACATTAAAATTGGATACCAATTCATAATTTCCTTTTCAAATTGAGAGAAAACAAGTAGTCAGGAGCATTTGGCATGAACCTGAAACACCTGTGCTATTTTTAAATGACCTATATGGAGTTTCACATAAAATAAGCAGAAAATCTTAGCTGTAATTCACATTACATTAACATAGAATAAGAGATAGGATTACAGAATATGTTTCATGTTTTAAGAGATAATAGCTAGAGCCTGACATTGTGGGAATGTACACCTATAATTCCAGCACTCAGGAGGTAGAGGCAGGAGGATCTAGACTTCAAAATCATCCTTGACTACATAGTAAGTTCAAGGCCAGCCTGGGTTACATAAGACACTGCCTGGAAAAAAAAAAGCAAAAACAACAACAACAACAACAACAACAACAACGAGACACACACACACACACACACACACACACACACACACACACACACACACACCAAAAATTCAAACAGATACTAGTCAGTGATGTACACTGCTACCTAGGAAATCTAAGGAAAATCAAAACAGTTCACAAAAGTCAAAACTAAGTTGATTCTCATTTCTAAAGCAAGGTTACTTCTTAGCAGTTTTTTGATGTTTTTTCTCATTGTTTTTGTGAACGCTTCCATTTGTGTTATTCCATTTTATTGCTGTGGTCCTAGAGACTGAAGCCAGTGCCTCGTGTATGCTACCACCAAGCTATACCCTACCCCTTAAAATCAGCCTGGTCTGATAACTGATCCAGAAGTTCCCAATGTTCTTTCCTTACAATATTGAGTCTCTGACTTGATATAAATTTATAATGAATATTTTTTTCAGAATCTCGTATCATAGAAGACATTGTTACAACATCTGAATTTCTTTAGGTTTGTGAAAAGATTTTATTTATGGGATGGAGAGATACCCTAGCAACTAAGAACACTTGCTATTCCTACAGATAGCAAGTGTTGGAGCACCATCACCCATACAAGGGTTCAAAATCATGTGTAACTCAGGTTCCAGGAGATCCAATACCATTTTCTGGGGTCCTGCAGTCATGTGGTACTCATATAGTGATACACATACATCTAACTAAAAATAAAAACAAACAAATAAATCTAAAGATCCTCATTTATTTACAGTAACAATGAAAATAGGAAGCTTGTATATTGATTTTAAGTTGCTTCTGAATTAAAAAAAATAATTTTTAAAATTTTAAGAAATTTTAGGGGTATGAATGAATGTTTTACCTACATGTGTGTAGGTACACCACATGCGTGCATTTTTTTTTAAACCATAGACAGGTTATTTTATATGTGGGAGAAATTACACTAAACTTGTTTTTGAAATTGGAATAGTTGTCTTTGAGACAATGCAATTAGTTATAAACTAAATGTGCACACATGTTTGCATCTCCAATTTGGGAGACATTAAGCCCCATATTATTACTTAAACTGTATTAAAACAGGGTGGTAGATCTTCTTCTACTACCAAGTTAAACAAATGTTCTCTAATTTTATGATACTGAATGTGTCCATCCATTGAACAAATATGAACTGATGACTTACTCTGACACAAGTTGACATGGAGAACATAAATACTCAATGCTCTCGAGGCTTCAAGACTCATTCTTATTGTAGCTATCAAGACTACTTGGTGTACATGCTAAGTAAAACAAAAAGAAAAATACACAAATGAAGCAAAACTGTATGCCAGTAAATTACAAAACCCTCTGGTTAACTGGGTCGGGGACAAAGGTTGTTAGTTTCATTGACCACAACTATCTGAAAAGAACCCAAAAGGTCAAGTTGACCTCCTACTGGCCACAGGGTGACTACCAAGGTTCAGTGGTTGGTTCTTGATGTGCAGCCAAATTTTTGGACATTGGTCTGATATTTGTAGTTAGAGCCTCCGATTAATTTAGGAAACCATAAAATGGGGCATGCCATGCCACAGAACATTCCCAGTTTCACTTTATCATATTTAATAGGAGACACACCATGTTTCAAAAGAATTCCTTAAAGTTCACACTTGGTTAAAGTTGCCTGACAACTGTTATCTGTGAATCATTGTGATGAATTCAGAAACGGAGAGATACAAAGTAAATATGATCATTGCTTGTGACGAATTTTGTAAGAGAAGGGAATGGGTAATGTGGTGGGTACCATTTGGGGCTGGAACAGGGGGAGAAATGAAGAAAAGCAGGGCCTTTCTAAGGAGGTAAAACAGGAAGTGAGAGCTGTAGAGGAAATCACTGAGAGAAAGAAGCACCTGCAAGCCTCCCACGTAAAGGGAACAGAAAATGGAGAGGAATGATATGAGAGAAGAGCGTAGTAAGGGAACGTGTCAGCTCTCGTGGGAAGCATTGTTCTAAATTGG
This sequence comes from Peromyscus maniculatus bairdii, assembly GCF_049852395.1. Taxonomy (NCBI): domain Eukaryota; kingdom Metazoa; phylum Chordata; class Mammalia; order Rodentia; family Cricetidae; genus Peromyscus; species Peromyscus maniculatus. The sequence goes on from NC_134857.1 coordinate 113,448,487, forward strand.
ATTACGCATGTCTAACAGTATCTCGCTATTGAACAGGACAGCTAAGGGTATCATGTAGTACGAGACCCTCCCCAGCTCAGCCCCTCTACACAGCAGGATTTGCCACTCACTGTTCAGGTTTGTCTCAAGCTGGTTTGGTGCTCCATCCACAGCACTCCAGGATCCATGCTGACTGAGCAGTTTTAGTGACAGAGTGAAACCAGAAAGCATGGCAAACTGAGTGCAGGCTCTTAAAGCTTGCACACGTGGCGACGTCACTTGAACTCACATTTCATTGGCCAAAGCAGTTACTTACCTTAAGTCATCACAGAAGCGTAATTCTCCAGTGTGCCTGGAGATGGGTAGATCTGGACACGCTGGCCAACAGGAGCAACTAGGAATTTGTTTGTAGCAGCGTGGTTGTGTGTGTGTGTGTGTGTGTGTGTGTGTGTGTGTGTGTGTGTGTGTGTGTGTGTAAGTGCTTGAATCCAGAGAGAAAGTCCATTAGTATTTTAATCTGATTCTCAAGAGACCTGGATGACAGTTAACAACTGCTGGACCAGTTGAGAACTGTCATGTAAACATAATTATTTTTACAAGGCAATTTGCAGTCTGAATAAGAAGCTAAAGTGATTCAAGAGCTGTGTGTTTCTTTGTGTGAGGGGTGATAAGTCAAAAGTTGAGAAAAATGCGTTGACCAAAAAGGTAGGGGCTTGCATGCAGAGAGTAGTGACTTAAAAATACCCAAGTCTGAGGGGAAGTGATTACTGTAAGGAGATCCCAGAAGACCCCTGGGGGAGATGGTGGCCACTACTCTCGACAGGTTTGACTTTGGCACTGAAAGAAGTAACTCTTCCCTGCCTTAGGAGAAAGGGATGGAGAACCAGGTACTCTCATGGAGCAGTTCATAGATGGTAGGGAAGGCAAGGCCTCTACTTTGTCTGTGATGTATGAGCAAGGTCTTAGTCTACATTAAGGGGATTGTACTGCATTTCAATAGCATGGAGCAGCTACAAGTGAAAGGTGAAATCGAGCTCACTGAGAGAAGAAGATAATAGGGCTGCCCACAGCACAGGGGCTAAGCTGGTGTCAGAGAACGTAGATGCGTCAGAGTTCCAGGAAGTGGGATTCTGCGATTTCCCTCTATCCATGGAAACAGGAGCTGAGAAAGTGTTTGGATTGCTTGAGGCTGGGGGATTATAGGGCAGGTGCGACAACATGTTTAACATAAGCTGAAGTTCCAGAGTCTCTAGATAGACAATTAATTTCATTTTTAATTAAAGAACTTAATTGCGTGTATGGATAGAGTGCAGTGCTACAACCTTTACTTTCCACGTGGAAGTCATAAGTTAGAGCTCTAGCATTGTAAGAAAACCAAAAATAGATCAACAGAAAGCTGCTCAACAGTGGTACAAAGAAACTGCATCCAGCTACAGCCTAGAGTTGTCTTTCATGAACTAGAGGCTTTGCTCCTTGTAAACTTGCCTTGAGCAAATGATTGATAGAGACAGTATAACCATGGACAAGGATGGGAGCCTTAACTTATCCCTTACTGCTTAAGTAAAATTAATCATGGTTCAGCCACATGAGATTTTTATATGCTATGAATACTCCCCTTGCTCACTAGTAAAAATCTGGCAGAAGAAAAAGTAAAAGAAGAAAAAGAGAGAGAGAAAACTCTAAGACTATAATTACATACTCAGACACAGAATTGCTTAGCTAGGCATCTTGCTATTTAATTAGTATGTTGTAAATCTTGCTGCTGTGGCTGATACGAAGACATGGTATTTAGAGGAACCATTAATGAAGACAAAAGAAGATCTGGAGTGGCCCAGCTCCAGTACAGACCCCAGGCTGAACTAATGTTATATTGCATTTCTCTTTACCCATTTGTCTGCTGAACCCCTGACTTACCCAACCCCCCATTTCGGCAAGATTACATCACAGGCATTTGACACACACGATATTGCTCTGTGTCAAGGCTGCATATGCACACTAAAGGCTGCATGGCTCTGACAGCAATTCTGCATTATCAAACCATGTTCCTTGAAATCTTTCATTTCATTTCCTGTTTCTTCTGAATGGAAGTCTGACCTTTTCAGCATCTATTGCTGACAGACAGGTGAGGCGAGCAAGCCACACCTGATCATTCGGAATTGTACTTGAGGCTGAAGTTAGATGTAACTTTTTATATCCTTCCTTAACGGAACTGAGCAGGAGGCAAAGAAGTTCAAGTTGTAAACCGAGACTGTTGCTGTGAATGAATGGCTTTTCCCCAGAAGACCCTCTCTCTGAATCTCAGTTGTTGATAACTTGCAGGTTTTATCTTCAGGAACTAAGATAGTTTTTTTTTTTCCTCGCTTCTGGTCTGCCAACTTGTAGACTTGTCTTCAGCTGAGGCAAGGCTGCCAGATTGAATACTGGAGAACCTACCCAACTCTATTTATTTTAGAGTATGATAATTTGAGGGAAAATTTAAATTGTCAGTTTTCCATTACACCCTGCAGCTCCCAGTGCTGGCTATCTTATCAGACCTAAAAACATACTTCTGTGGGAAATTGTGTAAACAGATGGAGAAGCCAAGAAGAGAGCGGGCTGATATCTTGCCAGGGGCCACACAGTCTGCTCAGGGTAGAGCCAAATACCCTGGATGCTGACTGATCTCTCCCCAGGTTGTTCTTCTCTAGTTGCCTACAGTATGTGGAAGGTAAGGTCCCACAGTGAACACTGAGCAGAAGTTTGAGCATACAAGGGTCAAGTACCATAGTCTTGGCATGTCCACGTACTGATCTCTGGTGGGTAGGTCCAGAGGCCCAGGGATTCTGTTCAGCTCATCTTTGCAGATGTGATACCATGCCCAGTGTCTGGTGTATACTCTATAACCCAATCTATGCTTAATAAAATCAGAATATATCTAAATGACTGAGAAATGTTGCTAGGTAATATCATTTCTCTGCTCTAAATGCTGCAACACCAAAGCCCTGACAGATTGTTTCTTGTTGCCTGTATGATGGCATTCCCTCTGCTTTCCCGTCTACTCTACCCCTTCCCCCACACCCACACATACCTGCCTCTGCCTCTTTTCTGGTCCTTAGGGGGTGGGTAGGTTCCTTACACTGGCTTTCTTTATATGCCTGGACTCACACTCCGCATACCTAAGGGACCACTCTCCTTCCTTGTTACAAGACAATATTCAGTGGTCACTTTGCATCACATCATAGCCCCATTACCCCTGGTAAAATTGAAATCTTCTTTTTGTCCTCTGCCCACCCACGCTCTTCCTCTCTCCTAGCCTGCTCTGTTTTCCCCATGACACTTACCAACTCTAACTTAGTATTTAACTATTCACTACATTGATATTGTTTTGTTGTTGGTGTCCACCTCACTAGCATGTAAGCCTGTAAGGGGGATGATTCTTGTGCTCTCATGCATTGATTCTTCTAGCATTTCCTCCTGTATCAGACACTTCCAAAATACTTTGTAAAGGATTGTTGAACGAGTAAATGAATTAAAGCTGAATCGATGAAGCAAATGAGCAGATGAAAGAGCAGAAGAGATAAACCTTTAAAGCCAGGCATGAAGATGAATGGAGCATCAGCTGTACATTCGCAGGCAAGCTTTCGTTTTCGTAAGAAGCCCTTTCAATTAATGGTGAATTTGGCCGACATCTAGAGTCAAACCTGTAGACTTCCAACCCATAACCGTCAAGCTGACTTGATAACTGTGTGGTTCAGCTTCTAGTGAGGTCGGACAAAGAACTCAGTGTGTGGTTTTGTGTTTCCCCGCGTGAACTGTGAGCCTCCTCCATCACATGTGCTTGTTAAGTAATCTGGTTCCCAAGCTCTATCTACCTCCTCATGGTTACTAAGGAGGGGTTCACCTGGTGGTTTGAATGCATGCCGAAGTTCCAGAATGAGCAGTGTGTATGAAACTCCCTAAAAAGATGGGGTGGAGTCGAACAGGACTTTCCCTACTCTGGTACCAAGGTTTCACAGGAAGTTTGTATGAAAGTGCTCCATTAGTTAATTAAAGTAACACTCAGTAAGATTGCTTTGGTAACAGTAATTTCCAGAACCTTTAAAAGGCTGACGTCATTCTCAATCTCCAGGAGTGGGGTGCTGTAGGCAGCATCTTGAACACCCTATGTGGGCAGTGCTTCAGCTTCCTCTTCCTTTTGGCAAAGAAATTCTTTGCTTTGTTTTTGTCTTTAAAGAAAAAGCCTATTATAGCTAACCCTTACTTTAGCTCCCTATAATTCTGTTGTCTATCTTATTAATTTCCCTCCAGCTAATACTATAACTAGGACCTCCATATTCCCTAGGAAAAATATAAAATAATATTTCTGTATGTCACAATTCCTGGCATGCATCATTGTAAATGAGAAAGATCTCTCTCTCTCTCTCTCTCTCTCTCTCTCTCTCTCTCTCTCTCTCTCTCTCTCTCTCTCCTCTCTCTCTCTCTGTTTGTGTGTGTGTGTGCGTGCACAATCCAGAATACTACACAAAGCACCCTACATGTAGTTCACCTGAACAAGGCTGCTTGCTAAAGCAAAATTTGGCAGGTTTGTGAGGATTCTGTCTTCTGTATGAAGCCTTGTGAATTAGTGGGATGCACACACATAAATATTTCACTGGGTGCAAGTGCTCATGCCCCCCTGATTCTCCCATATTGATTACCACTAATCTATCCCTTATGTCGCATTCCATTCCTGTGGAAATAAGATAGGTATGTGCCTGGAATAAATAGCCTTCTCCCCATTTGGAATCTGTGCAGGGTCTAGAGCACATTACACCCTTCCGTATAATGGAAGTATCCACACGCTGGCAATTGCTGTCTACAGACGTAATGAACCAAGTGGGAGGTAATGAGAAGTGACTGTCACGCCATCTCTGGGGCCTGGTTTCTCCTGCTGCACAATTACACTGTGACCCCAGAGAAACCGAGAAGACTGGAACATTCTTTCCTTTTCTAATGATCTTAAAATCAGCCTTAGCGTATGATGTGCACGTGGAGGGGTGCAGGCAGCATCATTCCTTTGGCAGTCCAGAATGTCCGGGGAGATCTACGCTTGCAACGTAAGAGGCAGCTGTCCGCATACGCCTGTCCTTCCCTCAGCTGACTTGGCCTCTTGCTGGAAAGATGCCAGACCACAGGGACAGTCCTTTTCTACATTCCCCAGTGTGTCTTTGGGGTGAGAACTGTTACTTCTTCCGTAAGTGGAGAATGTACAAGGGGAGGCATTATACAGAGCTACACTCAAGCTGCAGGGATATGTGTTTCAGCTTTAGAAGGTTTATTAAAAAAAGGCTTAAAAATCATGGTGATAAGTGTGGTGATAGCAGCTGCGGGGTACCATGTATCCTATCTCCCTATCTCGGAGCTGCATTTCAGGAAGAACCTTGATTATAGCACCTTGGACTGGTCCTTGGAGACTGGGGTGGCAAGGGTGAGGGAAAGGGTAGAGGCGGGGTGCCTGCTGAGTCAACTTCTCCAGAGGGAGTGTGTGAAGAAAGGGAGAGAAGGTAGGAGCCTTTTAGAATTCCTTTCATTGTCCTCATTCTGCTGGGCCTGCCCACGCTCTGGGGGAAGCCTGCCAACTGCTCCCAGCACAGTGAATGGAGACAAGCGGGGCTGCTTGTATTGCTCGGCGAGGGAAGAATAGCAGCGCAGGCTGGCTGCTGGCTGGACCACACCACTCTCCTCTCTTCCTCGGCTGCCTCTGCCAGCAGGAAGCCCCCAGGTGGCATTAAGGGAGAATTAGTGTGCAAATTACAGGCACTGCTAATTTCTCACCACTTCATTAGTTGACAGTTCCACAGAGCTCTGCTGCCATTCACCTCATGTCTGAGGTAAGGCCCTTTCTCATCAGGGGAAGCAGAGTTCAATCCTGTTGTGTTGATCTTGTGACTTTTGGTGTCCCCACACCCTACTCCATTGCATACTAGTATATTCTGATATCGGTTGGTCACTTCCTTGGAGATCCCTGCGGCATCTACCTCAAATCTCTTTTTATGGCAAGTTTGGTTTGGAGTTAGCAGAAAATGGTAGAAACTGATTCTTTTTTATAGAATAGGTCCAAAGATATGCCATAAAGAAAGGAAGACGGAAACAACATATTTAAATGGAGTCTCTTGGTGCATTTTCCTCATAGATAGTACTTTTTAAAGGAGTTGCTATGTGCCGAACAATGTTCTTGGCACATTTCATTAAGTCCTGTTATTTCTATTTCATGGAGGAGAGAACTGAGGCACAGGGTGGTTGGAAAACAGGAAGTGGGTGCTGAATCCGTACTCTATGTCCTAGGGCATTTTGCTTTAGATAAATCCTCAGTTATTGTTGGATTCATTCAATAAACAGCACTGAGACACCATCACCTTAATGTTACTTACTTACTTTGCCAGAGTGTCTTACCCTGTGAGTCCTGTGACTTGCTGTCCATCTTGTGTATGTGTATGTGTGACACAAATGCAAGCCAGAGAGTCATTCTTAGGAAATGAAAATACATGTAGCTCCAGAGCTGACAAAGTTTTCACCATAAAGCGCCAGATAGTAACGTAAATTTGGGCTTTGCAGTTCCCATGGCCTTTGCCTAAGCAAGGCTGGAAGCATCCATAAACAGCATATAAATGAATCATCATGTCTGTGTGCCAACACAATTGTAATGATAGGCAGCGGATTGTATCTGGTCTGTGGGCTGCCTGTACAGAGGAAGAAAGGAGCAAATTCTGTGACTGCAAGTGGCCTGTGGGGGTACTCCTTGTTTATGGGGTGTTTCAATGAAATAGAGTCAGGGTAAAGAGAACTGGGAATGCTTAGGGACTGGGTAAAAAGTTTGTAGAGAAAGTGAAGTGTGAGTCTTCCCAAAAGATGGGAAATGCTGGTTATCTTTGATCAGTGAAAAGTAGGGTATGCATATTGAGGAGAGTAGGGAGGATCAGTCTAGAAATAATTTATTTTTCTGATCAAAGGGAGAGTCACACATACCTCATGTTCTTATACACTACAAATATGAAGAAGAGCCAGCCTTTGGTAGCGGCCCGAACCAACAGGCCATGATGAAGAGTAAGGACAGGGGTGGGGGGAGGCGGGGGTCTGGGCATTCTGTTGCCTGCCTCCAGCACTCATATTAAGCATATTAAAAGATTCAACTAGCATTTTTACTCTTTAAGTAGCTGTCAGGTAAATAACAGAAAACAATCATCAGAAGTAATTTACTTCTAGAAGTTTTCTGGTCTTTTTGATATTTCAGAAAATTGTACTAAACACCTGAAAATTATTTATAATTACTTTCTTTTTCTTAGTATTTTTTCTATATAATACACTAAAGAGAAGAAACAAAGCATTTCTTTTGTTTAAAGAAATATATAAAGAAAACATATGAAAATATTTACAGAAAAAATTAAAATGGCAATGATAAAGCCTACACTGGTTTTATCCCGCATGTCAGTTTTCTAACAACTTACACTGTTCCCCTCCCCCTTCCGCTTTTGGCTTTCTAGCATCGCTTCCTTATAATTTGGTTTCTTATGTTACTGTTTCTGTTTGATTATAAACCCTAATTTTTTCATCACAAATAATCTGGGGAATTATGCTATAGGCCTAAAGCATATTCTAGAAGTTTAAATGTTATAGCAGCAGCCAGATGTCCCCTTCATTCATTTATTCAGCTCCTGTGTTGGACTGGCTGTGTGCACCAGTAGTTACTTCTTACATTGTAAACTTTGGAATCTTTGGCTTATCTCTTGTATACCTGGCGCTGGAGCGTCGGGCCCATATCCGGCTGTTGCCGGCAGTCGGCCGCCAAGGAGTGTGTAACAACTCACCTGCCGGATCAACTAGCCCTGAAAATGGATGGTGCCCAATTTCCTATTTAATAAGACAGTTGGTTACATCTACATACCCCCATTTTCTCTGGGTTGCTACTGTTATAGGCATTCTGTAAAAGCCAATAAGTGCTGTTTTCACCACCAAACCTGAACTTGCACACCCATACCACCGTTCCCCCGGTCCTCTATATTTCCAGGCAGTACTGCTTCGGCCTCTATTTGGTTATTTCCCTGTGTGATGGCATATTAGATTGTCTCGAATCCTCAGGAGGGTAACTGTGTCATTTAATCTCTCCCTGCCACCAAGCTCCATGCTGTTCTATTCAGTATGCTCCTGTCTGGTTACACCTCATCTGGCCTGTCCATCATTTACCCCAGACCCCTTGCCTTGTCTTGTCCTGGTATGTCCCAGGTTTTGTCTTTTTCTAGACTTTTTTAACCATACCCTTCCACAACTTGATTACTTAGATCCTGCTGGGAGGCTTAAATCCTGTAGAATGACCCAGAGAATGACTATATTTTATACTTAGTAAGTCCTTAATTAATCTATTTAACAAATAAGTGAAAATTTAGAGGAAATACACTTAGTACTTATTGCTTCTATAGTAAATTTGGAATGAGAAAATAAATGCTGTTAGCCACTGGCATTAACTGAATCATGGGAAGGCACACAAATATAGGCCTGGCAACTCCACTGCACACATGCGGTCATACAAGCTTCCCTTGGTCACTCAGGCCTTCTGCTTCTGCACCCCTGTTAGTACAGCAGCACCCCCTCCCTTTTGAAGCAAGGGGAGAATAGGAAAAACACAACTCCAAACTCAAGTTAGATCAGGAAGTTGTGTGGCAATTTCTGGAATGTCAAGAGTAAAAATAAGAAAGCAAGAATTAATCCTGCTAGCCCCAAATGAGAAGCTGTCACCATGAAAGCTGTAACTTTGTAAATGAATCTAACACCTCTGAAAACTCCCACAACCATGCCAAGTATTTACATGTTCTCTCTGAACGTGGCATCTACAGCAAGTGGTTTTGGTCGTGAAGCACGCCATCTGTGTGATTACCCAGCCCTCCGAGAGTACTCTGAACTCAGCAGTTGTATAGCAGATGCATTTAAATATACAGCATTCCCACTCGCAGAGTTCAGAAGGGGTGTTAGAAAACAACCAGCCTCCTTGAGAACTCAGACTGCATCTGACATTCTTCCAGACACCTAGCCATCCCTCGTGCAGTTCTAGGAGATATTATCATCATAATAGATTTGCAGACCGCAGAGCAGGTCAGCCTGACCCAGGCCATCAGCAGCTGCCACAGTCATTAGTAAGTCAATCAACCTGAGAAATGAAATCAGATCACTCTTTAGTCTCATTCAAGTGGAGGTCGGTGGAGTCGGAGAAAAAAGCAGCCTGCAGGAGTCAAAGGGTGATACACCAGAGAAGGGAATAAAAGTAGTTTCACCGTAATAATATCCTGCCACGTTCATAGAGGTCTTTCTCTTGAAAAATACCATTAGGCTGTAGTTTCTGAAAAACATTGAAGAACTGAATTCTATCTCTGTCCTTTATATTTTATTTACTTAAATATTTTACATATATCCACTAAGGCATTTGGTTTTAGTTTACATAATGATATGTGAAGTTCTGTTTATTAGACTGTGCGTCTTAGTGAAGGTCATTAGGCAATCCTGAGTAACAGCTTCTCTGGTTACCTGTTGCTTGGTGGCTTCATGTTTCTTCAGGATAGCCATAAAGCCATGGTAAGAAGGGACAAATATTCCTTACATGAACAAAACAGCCTTTCCCACTTTGCTTAGGGGTTCTTTTCCTGTGTTCCCAACCATAGTGGTGTATGGGACACAAGGATGTCAATGACATTGCAAATGAGCAAACTGTAAGAGAGAACTGATTGTAATTTCAAGAATTTAGGAGGAAAAAGTAGAAAAAAGATGTAAAGATATTCTACATTTATACAAGACAATTTAGAACAATGAATTGAAGATGACAGAGAATTCCCAGTAACATTTCCCTGTACATTTCAAGTGAGGTTTGCTTTGTGATCCATATCATGAAATACAGGACCAGTCTCTGAGAATTATTGGAACCTGAAGCTCATAGGTAGCTCAGTGGTTGAGGAAACATCCTGGGTGATGTAAATAGATCATATAAATACTGTTGGGAAACTTCAGAGGCAGGACCTCTGCTACATCAATACAGACAGATTCAAAAGTGCCTCGGTACTGTGACACACAGCAGCATTGCTATGCTTTGCGTTCTTCTTCCCCTTCCTCTTCTTCCTCTTCTTCCTTTTCTTCCTCCTCTTCTTCTCCTCCTCTCAGTGAGAAAAATATGAAAAATACCATAGTTTCCTTAACTCATACTCGATCAGAAACTGGCAACAACTTTTGGAATGTGAAGAGTAAAAGTAAGAATTAGAGGGAAAAAAGTCCTAAGAGTACAAAACCCAAACAAAACAACCCCCCTAAAAATGTTATGTTCTGGATCTCAACAGGGAAGGGTGGTTCTCAGGCATAACAGACTCTACCTGTTTCAAATGGACAGGGAACAACTATGTTAGTCCCTCTTCTCCGCCCATCATTTTCAGTCTTCATAAATAAACCACATGAGTCCACGGCTGTTAATACATTTCAATTAAATGTGCATTATATGGACAGGATCTCTACATGAAAGACTTGAACAGGATCTCCATACACTGGAGTGACCTTGCCTTCAAGAGCCAATTTAAGGACTCTAAGCTATTTGCTAGTCAGTAAATGAATGTTAAAAGAAAATTTATTGTAATGTAAGGTAATAACATTTTATTTCAGATTTGCAACATGCCAAAAGACATTGCAGGCTGGCACTGGCTGGGAGAGCAACATGTCTGGCCCTTCTGGGGTGGCTCACAGAACACATAGAGAAGCTGAGGATTCAAGCCGGAGGGAGGTGAGAGTGCTCATGTCCAGTGGAACTTGTGACATCTGAGAAAGAAGGGAGAAAAGTTGTTTGAGATTTTATGCTTAGGAATGTGGGCTATTGAGTTTTGATTTTAAATGAAATGACACTGAGGGAATGTTTAACTGTATCCTGGTTGCACTGTAATCCAAAGGGCTTCTGGGTGCACTTTCTCAGAAACTGCAATCAAATCTTGGAATAATCTGAAAGTTTATTTAGGCATGCAGGGGAATTTCGTCAATGCTCAGCATTTCCAAGTTAGTTAAATCAATTTCTCAAAACCAGCAGGAAAGAAAGGGTTTGATTTTCTCTCTTCAGAGCCACCTCTACCTTCACATGTATGCCCTACCTTCACATGTATGCCTTGGCATAGTTATAGATCCCTCAGACCACAACAGCAAAAGATCTCAGCAGTTTTGATGTTTCTTCTGTGCTGCCATTTAGACCTCACACTGAATTGTGATCAATACCCCCTCATTTAATCTCATGATTAAAGACAGCCACAATCAATATTAAGAAGAGGATAGAGGGACATTACTAAAAGCAGAAGAAAGGTATCAAGGCAGTGTGTGTGTGTGTGTGTGTGTGTGTGTGTGTGTGTGTGTGTGTGTGTGTGCATGCATGCATAATGCTTCTGGATTTTGTCAAATGGAAGATATTCACAGTTGCAAAGGCAATTTAAAGCCAAAGGCATGGAAGATGCAAACTACCAATGATTAGGAAAATTTGACTATTAGTTGTGGTATGGGAATAAAAGTCCCAGACAGCCTTTCTGACTAAGATTCTGACAGAATGCTTGTTTTCTTACCATGTTGTGGTTTCTGCTTGTGATAAGTGTTTTGGCAGAATTCTGTCAACTAGTGCATGCTAATTAATATGGCTTAGAGGGAGGCAGTAAAATAATTCTACCAGCGATGAGAGAGTCACAACACGATGGGTATTTGGGGTATCACTTGGAAAACATAATAATGAGATGATTTGCAATGTATTAAAATTGAAAATGTTTTTCGAAACATTCGTAACAATAATAATGATAAATTACTAAATTTATTGAGGTTCAAAACTTTTTTTTAACCAACACTTTCCTTATCACATATTTTTTTTATAATGTAGTGAATGAGACTAGTGTTTTGAGGGGGAGGAAGTTGGGATGTAGAGTGTATGAAATTTTTATAACATTGTTTAAGTCAACGGTAGAAATAATGAGAACCTCCAGGTCCATTCTATAGATCACAGTTTTTCCTTTATTCATTTTTTTAATATCAATTTAACTTTAAAAATGTGTATGCAGAAAGTAAGATGTAACAGAAAAAAAGCCAAACTCGATTTGATATAAATGCTAAGGAACTCAGTCATCCCACTCTGTGCGAATTCTACAGTCACTAAGAAGAAAGGCTTTGCTGGCGTTCATCCCCCTTGCTCCTCTTCTGTGCAGGGTAGAACATGCATTGGAGTAGCTTCAAAATAAGAAAAAAAATTTCCAATTTGTTTGTTACACTAGTGACTGATGGTTAACTATTATGGTGCATAGTGGGAAGACATGTTAACCGGATATCAGAGCTAATTCTGGATCAATTCTTCCATTATTTAAATGTGTGAGATGTAACTGTTTTGACAGCGATACTGTTTTGTTCTAGGGGCAGATGTTCATGATAAACTGTACCACAAAGTTACCCTGTGGTATGACTTGGACAATTTTATGAGACATGTTAACAGTTTCAGCCCCTCTTTCCTGTCTTGGTGAACACTACTACCATATTCAAGTCAGTTAAATCTTTGGAGTCACCCTGATTCTTCTCTCTTCCAAATCTAGACAACTATATGCCCCTCACAATGCATTTCTTATTTACTCCACTTAATTTTCCACTGTAATTTTCTACCCAGGTAACTATAATAGCTGTTAGCTAGTCACCCTGGCTAAAATGATGTTTTCAAGACAAAAATAAAATCATGCCATTGCCATGCTTAAGGCTTATAATTTCTAGTAGCCTCTTATACTACTCATACCCTGTGAGAGTTCCTGTAAAACACAGAGGCTTCTGGGGTATTTTACATGAACACAAATTCCTTGGCACTCCTCCTATGGAAGGGAAGCACTGAGTTTTCCTCCCTTTGAGGAAGTTTAGCCTCAGTGCTTTATTGGAATAACAAAAAGCAGCCAAAAGACTGAAATAATAGCTCAGAGACTGGATCTTGCGTATGTTAGGGAGAAAGTAGTCTTCATAGACAGCTCCATTGCCAACTTGTGAGACGAACAAGTCATATGGAGAGGTCCTGGGGTGAGATTTCAGGATGGAGGGCCAAGGGTTGTGAGGTTGGTGGGCCGTGTGTGTGGTGTAGCTCCAGCAAATCAAAAGGAAATTTCCCAGAAGTTTTTCCATATATCTCAATTCAAATTGTGAGCCATCTTTTTTTTTTAAGCTAAGTAGTCGGTATAGGTAGTAGTTGTAGCACATAAGTAGCCCCAGTATTCCCTCATGCTATAGAAGTATGGTTCTTGCCTCTGTTTTGGAGTGTATTCCTTTCTGTTCTCCTGCTTGCTTACTTCCCTCCAGGCTTTCTCTATTTAACATATACAGAGTCCTTTGTATCCTGAAGTTCAAGTGGGCCTTTCAGGTCACTCTTTCTGAACAGGACTCACACCATTCATAACATTCTAGTTTATGTTTTTAATCTTAATAATTAACAATTTCATGTGTGCATGCATATAATGTGTTTTGATCAAGTCTGCCACCCATTCCCTCCACTTCAGCTCCTGCCCAATTCCCATCTTATTATTCCTTCTCAATTTCATGTTTTTTTTTTTTGATTGTATGTTTTTTAACTGTTTTTTTTCCCATAGTACTGACAGGATGTGAATGGATATGGGGGCATCTACAGAGCATGGGCAGCCTCTTAAAAGCTTCATTCCTTAATAAAACTGACTCCTCATGAATCGCCAATAGCTCCTCAGCTGGAGGTGGGACTTCACAAACTCCTTCCACATCCATGTTGGGATTTTTGTCTGGCTTCATCTTGTACAGATCTTATGCATGTTGTCACACCTACTATCAGTTTGTGTGTGCAATTTCCCTGTTGTTTTGCTGTGGTCATCTTCTGTCCCCTTCAGTGATGATTCCTGAACCTTGGGAGGAAGTGGTGGGATTTAGATGTCCCAATTAAGGCTAAAAACTTAATTGTAGTCTCTTATTCTTCTCATGTTGACCTGTTGTAGGTCTTTGTGTTAATCACCATCTATGGCAAAATTAAGCTTCTCATATGAGGGTTGAGAGATGCACTAACCAATGGGTATAATGACAAGTTGGTTAAAGCTATATTTATTTAGCAGTAGGTTATCCCATAAAGCCTATAACCTACCTAGCCTTGGGTTTTGGGCCCTGTTAATGGTTCCAGGCAAGTGTTCTGTCTTGTCAAGCTAGCCTTAAATCCAATCAGAAATGTGGATTATTACTTTCATAACATTCATACCACTATTACACCAGTGGTATATCTTGACAGGCTGGTCATTATTGTAGCTTGTAGGGTTTATGTTCCTACTGGACAGTTTTTCTCGATTTTAGGTTGGTACCAACTTTATTTCTTCATGCCCAATGATCAAAGTATGTGTTATCTTCAGCAAGAGGGTCTTACCATTAAGTTACAGAGGGTAGCCCAACAATCAGAAGTGATTTCACCCTATTATTCATTTCCCATATATTCTTTTGCTAACTAAAATATAAACATTTTGAGATAGGGTATTTTATTCTTTTTCTTCCAGTGAGGATTGAACCCAGGACCTCACTCATGCTAGTCAAATGGTCTGCCATTGGAATGCATTCCCCAGAGAGACTAGGGTCTTTCTGTATCTTTCATAAAATACTTAAAAATACAATGCATATCTTCTTTTATGAATTACATACACACCCACAGGACTTCATCATTATTGCAACCATCCTTGCACTCCCCTCCTCCATCATCATCACCACCGACTCATGGAAGAAACCACTGAACTCTGGAAGAAATCAGACTAGGATATCCTTAATACATACAAATGAGACAGAATAGTAAGGTAAGAAGAATTAGAATATCCAATAATATCAGCCTTTCAGGTCACTTGAATCAATGACAGCTGTACATTTCCCTTTTAAGATTTCTGTTAGAAAGCTGACAGTTTACTTGTACTATTTTCTATTGTTCCTTGGCTCATGTTTCAGTATTCAGCATGTCCGTTAGTCACAAAATAACAGGGGGCTTTTTACATTTGTCCAGCAATGAAGTCATGGAACAAAGTCCATGAGAATGTCAGGTGTGTTAATCATTTAACAGGGAGGCACTGGCCCCTTTCAAAGATGAAGCAGTAATTTCACAATCCAATTAATGTGAACTCTGGTTTATATTTTAATACCTAGCAATCACTTATGAATACTAGTAGTATTTTAGGTTATTGAGCTGAAGAGATGATGAACAAAACTTAGGTAACTTGTAGAAAGATTGTTGCTAATGGAAAATTGAAGAGATGTTTAATTTGATTTAATTTCAGTAAATTTATTGTCATGATAAACTACATAATTTTAACATATACCATGAGAGCAAGTTTGAGATTTGTGTATGTGTGTGTGTGTGTTTGTGTATTTCTGTTGTACACATTTTAATGTAGTCATCCACATTAATTCACTGGCTAGCAAGAAATTAAAATGTTAAAATGGAAATTCAGGTGTTGAGATTCCTAAAATATCCAAAACAATCTTGCATCTCTTCTCCCATCTGCCTGTCAACATGACTTTCTGAAATAACTAATCTGGAAGAAATACTTTAGAAAAAAAATGTGCAGTCTTGTTTTTTCCCACTCTAATAAATGCCAGTCTTGGGCAGTGTTAGTCTCTGTTTCAGCTTTAAAAGCCAAAAGAAACATGGAAATAAATATACAAAAATGTGATTTAAAATGCAAATGTAGATTCTTTAGGAAAATTGTGAAATCTGATTGTAGGTTTTTTTTGTTGTTTATTTTGTTTTGTTTTCATGGTGGCTCAGTTGACAATATTGTTGGTACCTTCCTCTTGCTGGGAAAGCTCAGCCTGCTCACAGCGGCAATGCTCTTTGTGCCCTCTCTGATAAAATATGCTTTACCTAAGAAAACCCGAGCCCCAGTCACAGAAATCAACAGGTATTTAACTCACAGAGCAGTATACCAGTAGACCAGCATACAGAAAACTCACCATGTATGACAGCATGGTTAATTCCGGAGAGTTCTCAGAATAGTAATAGCAGTTGCATATTTTAAAAAAGGGTAGTTAACCTATATTCTCCAACCAAGAGCCGATAATATAGGTTTCGAAAAAGAATCAAGCCCCAATAAAAGAGACCATTTGTTTCTTCTTTTATTGCCTTTCATACACCAGGCTGCATGGATGCTTTATCATTAGATTTACTGGGGGGTCAATTATAAATGGATAATTATGGCTTCTTTTAGTTTCGTTTCTGTTCTGGTGAGATAGTATGAGACTGTGTTTTCTGTTGAGCTTCAGAAAAACGTAAGACTTGGAGTAGAGTCTGGTCACTCTAATAAAATCTTAGAGCTTGTTCATGAGAAACTACAGAGTCATTTTTGGACCTGAATTTTCACTCTGTCTCCCTTTTCTACAAAGGGATGTGTGTTATAAAAGTCAATATTTTGTTAGATGAAATGAGCAGGTATGTGCACAGGAATGCCTGCTCAAAGGTAATGCTGAATGCGTGAGCAAACCAGAGCAAGTTTATCAGATAGCACAGCTGCTGCAAAAGGCTTAGATTCAAAAAACTGAATATTTTAAAATGGTTTTATGTCTTAAGTGTAAACCATTTCCATTAAATATGCTAATTACAACCACGGACCTCCCCACAGACAAAGGAAAGTATTCCTAATTTTACGAACTCAGTGGTGTTCTATCAGTTCTTCATGCCATTTTCTCTTCTCTTTTGGGAGTACCACTAGGTTACAGTGTGGTTGAATAGAAGCAAAGGGGGTTTGAGAACAAAAAATTGGATGACCTCAGGACATCATGTGATTCCAGGTATCCACCCAGGTTCTAAGTGTTGGGGCCTGTGGATCCTCCATGATGGAGGGATCAAGATGTCTAGTGCAGTTTTTGAAAGCACTGGAGTTGGGGACTACCTGTTGTATTACATTGCTTTGGACCTGACTGCATGTACCTCTGCCCTGAGTGTTATCCTTCCTGAGAGTATTGTGCCTTTCAGCTACACATGTGCTTTAAGGTAAAGGACAGAGTCCCTTATTCAACTGTGCGGGTTCCCACCTCAAGGAGTCACATCTGCCTGTTAGCCAATTTGATGTGAGGTGTTGGAGGAGCCGAGATGACAAGTATGTGAAGATGGAAGAATGTTAAAGGGGTTTCCTTCTGGATTTGGTGAAAGTCCCCGTGCAGCCACGGGGAGAACCCAGTTTAGGACTGTTCCACAGGCATCCGTCCTTCAAACAGCAGTTGTAATATTTTATCCAGAGAGTCAGACTGTTCTGGGCTTCCGCATGTGGAATGGCTTTATTTTTCCCACAACTATTTGCTTTTTGTTCCAATTCATAATCTATTTTTTCTTCTGGAAAGAAATTAAACTTTGAGATCTCCTCCATAGAAATTGCATGCTCAAAATTCATTTGTAGAAAATAACACTTTGATCATATCTCTCAATATATTTTTCTTTTAGTAATTATTTCTGGCTGATTATTTTGTATTGTTTTTAAAAATGAAGACTGATATATTCTCTTCTTGCCATTCATGCAATAGAGGTGGATACATTTTTAATTAATTGATTGATTAACATTTGTCTTTTGATACAGTCTTTCAAGTGTAGTCCAATGTAGCCCAGACTTCAAACTAGTGATCCCCCTCCCCCACAAGGTTGTTTATTTGTTTTTCTTATGAAATATTACATGCATAATACATAAAATATCAAATTGAGAAAAACAATTTGAGGAAGGAGTCCTCTCAATCAGAAGTAAAACTACCAGGAGAGGCCAAGCTCCGCTCATCTGTCTAACCTTTGCTCTGTGTTCCACATTAGCAGTTCCCACCTTTCTCATATGAACGAGTCTTTTACTTGGCCCCATCCCAACTGAATCTTATTCCCTACCCCCCTCGCAGTCAGCTGCTGTCATTCCTAATGTGTCTGGCAGTCTCAGCAGAACAAGAAAAACAGATCAGTCTTGTTCTTAGTATTTACAGTGGTTGTATATATATTAAAAGGACTAAATTATCTTTTTCTTTACTACAAGTCTCTATTCAAAGTAAGTAACAGGCTTCTCGTTGGCAGCACATGTTCTGGAATTAAAGCAACACAGAGAAGCCTGGATGGCTCTTGTACAAGGATGGCATGTGCAGTCAATAATAGATTTGAGATCTTAGTTGATTATCTGCTCGAATTTTCTACACTTCCATGAATTCCTTTTCTTTTAGAAACTCTGATATTAAAATATTGCATTTATGGGAGCTTCTCTATGCTGCCTCTATGGAATGGCTATCATAGTAGCAGTTTTACTGCTACCTCTGCTCTTGCCGATTGTAAGTACCCTTGTATGACTGTGTCAGAGACTGCTGTGAACTCCAGATGCTAACTCCTCCGTCCTTTGAGAGCCCCATAGCAGAGATACCATGTTGTTAGGGTTTACATCCAAGGGCACTGAAGTTAATCAAGTTGATGAAGAACATGCAGCCAGTGAATTGTAACTGTGACCCAGAATGCACCATGGGAGTGCTGCACTTACAGCAGGGTCCAGCTACAGGTTTAGTTGTAGATCCCAAGTAACTTACCTGTACCTCAGAGTTTTCCTCTGTATAAAAGAGGTGATTTGGGTTGCTCTAGTTGCTGGGAGTCTTTACTACATTAGAAATTAAATTAGGAACTGTTATTGGTGCTGCATGACCAGAAGTTTTGCTAGAGATTAGAGAAGTAATTGTCAACCCCAGTCACCATTTTGAACTTGAGACTGAAGTCAAATGAATTTAGAAGGATCTGCAAGAGGTTTTCACAACCTACATGAATGTACTGTGACTTTTGTGTAAGATAGATGCTAGAGGAAGCTTCTGTGGGAGCTTGGGAATAAAGAAAAACAAAAGGAAGGCTTGGATGGAAGTCATAGGATACCAAAAGAGTCAGTGAAGCCATGCCACCAGACAGAGAAGAAGAGCAAACACAACCCTAGGTGTTCAATGTCCTAGTGAAAGGAGAGGACACAATTTTCAACCAAAGGCAAGCAGTCCTAACCCCAGGATAAGCCTAGGTATTGGTGAAGCTGTGGTTCCTCTGGCAGATGGGTCAGCAGTGGAGAGAAATCCCATTTGGAGGGCCATGGTCTGGGGCCATATTGAGGTAGAGTCTATTGTTAAAAACTGAACTACTCCAAGAACATGAGATCAGTGAACACTCACAGGTCAGGAAGCCTCAGTTTGACATACCACAAGAAAGACCCAGAGAGGCAACTATAGAGAGGCAGACATTCTGGATCCTGACTGGCTGAAATATTGTATGTTGGGATGTACATAGGGAAACATAACACTGCTCTCAGGTGGTGGCCAGCAACAGATCTCATCAACTGAGAGTTACCCTCATGGCATAGTCAAGATGTGAACAATATAAACCAAATAAACAATCCAAAAAGCTGTAAAGGAAAAATACCAACCCATTTACCAACATAGAAACATTGAAATAATATACAGTCCCTCATCAGCAATTTTCAAAGCCAAGAATGCATAGTAAGTCAGTAACTGCTGACCAAGAGTTCCATGCCCTGCAATGGTGTCTTTTAAAAATTGGTGTAGAAGCAAAACCATTTCAAGAGAAGCACAAACTAAGGTAGTTCATGACCACCAAGTGAGGATTGCAGAAGGTACTTCAAGGTCTACTATACAGAAGAAAAATGTCTCAATCTCCACAATCCAGAAAATAATAAACTTCAAGAGATAGTAGTTAAATAAAGGACAGCAAGGAAAGAATACACCATGTCTAACACAATTACCCAGAAAAACCCTAATTCTGATAGGGGAGAAAGTGAGAACAAATAAGAATCCAACCAATCATAAAAATGAACAAAATTATAAAAAGTTAGTGAAAATCTCTCAATAATAGCATGAAATGTAAATGCTTCCAACTCTCCAGTAAAGAGACACAGACTGGTTGGCTGGATTAGAATCTAGATCTAAAAAAAATGTTTTAGCAGTAAAGACACCTACAACATGAGTGTCAAAAGATGGAAAACAATATATCAAGTGAATGGAAATTGAAGATAAGCTGCTAATGAAAACAAGCTTCTGATAGCTGACAAAGTAGACTTCAAACCAAAATTAACCAGAAGAGATAAGGAAGTCCATTGCATGTTAACAAAGGGAGCAATCCATGAAGATATCATATTAAGTATAAATATATGTGCACCAAACACTGGGATGTTCAATTTCTTCAATCACGTTGATTGATAATGAAGGTCAGATAGGTTCTGATATAATTAATAATGGGTGATTTCCTTTTATCTCTTCTATCTAAAATCCAACAAGGTTTTAAAATTTAAACTGTGACATAGATAGAATGGACTTAACAAACATCTACAGAAGACTCTACTCAGTATAAGCAGAATATACAGCCTTCTCAGAAGCCTATGGAATCTTCTTTAAAATAGAGAACATTCTAGGTTCTGGACCAACAAAATGCAAAATGACCTCTGTATCTTATTAGATCACAATGGAGTAAATCCTGAAACAAATGGTAAGAAAAACTACAGAAACTAAAAAATAAATGGAAAATGAACTCTTGAATGAAAATACTCTTGAATGACCAGTGATCACTGATGAAATCGGGAAGTTTAAAATGTTTCTAAAATCAAGTAAAAATGAAAGCAGAAGCTACCAGCACCATTTGAATATGGCTAGAACAGTTGTAAGAGAAAAGTTGATAGGTATGCATGTCTAAACTGTCAGAAAGATCTCACATAACATGATGCGCCCAGGACAACGCAAACCCAAAGCACCAGATGCTAAGAAATAATAGAGGTCAGGAAGGACCCATTAAAGGGAACCAAATCTACAGAGAGGAATCCTCCATCCCTTGTGTTTTCTCTCTTGTCAACAACACAGATGCGAGGATTGAAACTCCAGCATGAGGTCCTGGAGTGTGACAGAACCTTCAACATAGAAGGCCTGATGTTGGACCTGGAGCAGAAATGCAGGGGATTGAATTTTTTATGCCATCATGGTTCCATAGTCGTCCATAGGCTATTTTCGATTTCTTTTACAGTGAGAATGTTAAAAGAATCAGAAAACACCATCAATATCATCTGTAGTCTCAGATTAATCATAACTTATGCAGAATAATAACCTTACTTCCAATTAATCCAGAAAAGCATTTCATTAATTATTGACTGCCTTTATTTATACTTGCATATTGAGATAGATAATCAGATTTTGATTCAATATAACTTTTGCTTTTCTTGAAATAATAAAACATTTTGGTGTTGATTTTGTCATATATTGTACACTTAAATTAAAAGAGGTATTTTATTATATTACTGAGTTCAATATAGGGGACATATAAACACTGAATCATATCTGAGATGCTATCATATGGCATTTACAGTGTGAGCATTATAAAATACCATCATTTGTTATATGAACTCTGTACAATAAATGTCGTGAGTGGTCTCTCTCAATATCTACTTGACTACATGTAATACATCCACATATCTTTCATTAATGCTATTTTTGTATAAGCATAATAATTATATATTTAAGTAATATAAAAATAGAGGTGTCATGATTTTTTTGTTATTAAAAGGAGAAAATAAATCAATTCATTTACAAGTGATGTGTGGGGCTAGATTCTCTCTCCCTACAGGCACACCAAGTTGGGTGTCTGTCCATGAACCAAAGTACTTCCACAACAGCTAAAGGGATCAGATAGGACCACAGTGCACACTGCTAGTTCCTTGGAACAGACAGTGGGTGAGACAGGCAAAGACACTTTGAAGTAGGCAGGACAGAGGAGCTGCTTGTCCATCCACAGTTTTATTCTAAGGAACTTGGCATTTAGAGAGATGCTTCCTGCTTGGGGGCAAAGGAAGAATTAGGTCCAGGCTGCGGACTTATAATGTAGTTACATGAAGAACTCTGCTTGGCAGAGCCTCATGACCACCCCACCTACACACACCACACCAGGGCAAGGGACTGAGCTTCTAGAAATCTGCGGGACCTGGAAGCTTCTACCACCTAACCTCCAACCTGCTGATCAGGGAACAGGACTCCACCTGCTAGGGATGAAAGCTAGCTCCTACAGACAAGAGCCAGGTTCCCTGCACTTCAGTATCTAGTAGAAGCTGAAGGCCAGGAAGACAGGCCAGAACACAGAGCTTCTGGTCTAGCTCTGGCATCAGGTCGAGAATTGGACGCTAGTGGACAGACCCCATATTTCTGCCCCATAGGTTCTGTCTATTAATGGTCCAGAGGCATGACCACTGTAATCTGGAGATAGTGCAGCCCTGTGTTCACGAGAGCCAGATATATAACATTGCTTAGCCAGCCTTGATCATCAAGGGATTATTTCTATCTTCTGTCTCCCATCTTCAGGGACACAGATACTGCCATTCCAATATTCGCCTATAGATGAGTTTCTAGAGCTGTCCAGAAGCCAAGAAAGGGGGCAGACATGGTTTCTGGACTGTATCTCTGCCTTATGTAGCATGAGTTCTACGGAACCCCTAAAACCATGTAGGACTTTGTGGCTGTGAGACTCAAGGATGGTCCAGCTAGTATCATCAGCCTAGGTGGCCTAAGATCTGCCTTCACCAACATTCTTACAACCTTAGGCAGCATAGCGTTGCTATAAGACCCCATTTGCTTAAGACAGAGTAGTAAGATTAAGACATTGATTTAGATTTTAATGCTAGTGAAAAACACTGGGGAGATCCCAGCAACCCCGTCCCTAGGTGTATCTGTGGAAGGAGCTTCTAGAAGCCCTCTCCCAAATGCCATGTCAGGCTTCTAATTCTGCTAGTATCACCTGTGGATGGTTGCAATTATATTGTTACACACACACACACACACACACACACACACACACACACACACACATATGCATATGTATATATATGTGAGTCCACCAAAGCAATAGGCAGCACATAGTAATATGGGCCTTCATCCAGCCCACATGCTGTGCTGGTCTTAGTGGGCTGTGGGTTTAGAATGTAACCCCAGGCTTAGCACTATTGATGGCCACAGTTAACATAGAAACCTGTGGCTGGTCCTTACAGGGTGACTCTCCAGAGCTACACAGAGTCCTGCAGGGTCTGACCTCAAGCCAATTAGTATGGATGAGGCATCCATGCATACTCTGGCCTCAGTGAGAAGCCTGTGGAAGCTGACTGGATACTCTCTTATTTGCTTTTGAGCAGCACACCAAGAGTGTGTTTGGGATAATCCTTGGTTGGATTGCCCTCTATTGCTGAAAAAGTAACAATCCACTAACTGTAGACTCCTGGCAAGCTCCACCTCATTGCCATCTACTGCCAAATCAGTGAAAGTGACAACCAGCTCTGAGAACATAGCCGGTCTACTTAGGATTCCCAGAAAGAGGCATAAAGCCAGATAAGACTGGAAAAACACCCAATTCTATAATGTTCAGATAATGTCACATGCCAACAATCACAAGACCTTCCAGTAAGCTGTGCCCTCACCAATTTCCCAAAGTTCCAGAAACTGACCAGGCAATAATTGGCAAGGGGCAACTCTCAGAGAATTGGAATGGTTGTTTTAGGGGAGCAGATTGAGCTTGAAGGAAACACTTAGAAACATTTCAATACTCTAACAGAGATGCTTGAAGAAATGGGAAGTACTTTTAAAAATCAAACATAATTATTTAAAAACACTTTTCAATTATTGTACAAAATAACGATTTTATACCATTTTCACAAATACACACACATCATCATAGTCATTATCATGTTTTAATCATGTATGCAACCCACACACTTTTCTTCCATCCATCCTCTGGCTCTCTTATTGGTCTGCTGGATTCCCTCCATAGCTCTTCTTCTACCTTTATGTTGAACATATGCATATATATGCATATATATGTATGTTAGTGTAGCTTCTGCATGTGAGAAAAAAATAAGTGATATATGCCCCCTCCCAGTTAACCGCCTGTTCCACTCTCTCCACTGCCTTGGACTACCTTTTCTCCCTTCAAAGTCCCTTTTTAAAATTTAATGTGATTTAAGTATGTACATTAAAATTTAGACTGTTCATAAGAAGGAAAACAGGTCATACTGTCTGAGTCTAGTTTATGTCACGTAACAGCTGCATCAATTTCCCAGCAAATGTCATGATTTCATCTTTCTTTACAGCTGACTTAAAACTCCACTGAGATATATATATATAGCCATACAGCTGTTGATGTAGGCTAGGTTAGTTACATAATTTGACTATTATTATAAATTTTTAGTCATTCTCAAAAACATTTACTTGTGAAGAGTTTTACAAGACCAAGAGTGATAAAATATCTACCATTGCACTATAGTCTCAAGTAGACGTGACCAGGGTGACTTAAAAAAATGTGGCTTGTAAATAAAAGTTTGGTTGGAGATGTTAACTTGGTTTGGGAAGGTTTTAAGGGTGTTTTCACCCTGGCTGGAAAGACTTTCCCCACATGAATCATGTCAGCAATGGAAAGAGAGCAGTGGGAATCCAGAGCATGTGCTCAATAGTACTGTGTTCAAGATGTTTCAGAGGGTGAATCAGTTTCACCAAATCTCTCAATTGGTGTGATCCTAGGGAATTTTCCACTTGTTAGCATCATGGCCCTGGAAGTATATTTCTGCCTTGAAAACTCAAAAGATTCTGGGAGCATCAGTCAGTTATGTATTCTGAATTTTTCAAGGACCAGTACCCCAAGGTGATAGTCTTTTAAGAATGCCTTCTAGTATAGGTGCTGCAGCTTTCCCATTTCGAGTGTATCAGGAGTGTTCCAGATGCAACCAGAAGCTATGGATAAACCATCTATTTGATTAGACTGCAGCAATGGTGCTCCTGGCAGGTCAGTTCTCAACCTGAAGCCAAGAGCTCAGTCACAGCAGCAGCCACAGCTCTGAACTCTCTGCCAGTACATTGAATTAATCATGGAATAACTGGCAGGATTCTGCTCTAAGTCAGTTGTCAGTCCAAACTCAATTACTGTGTCTCTCAAGGTCATAGGAACTGCTTCTTTTGTGTGTAGGCAATGCTCTACATGAATAGCAGTAACTGGCAGAAACTGAGTTATAATTGTGCTAAGGAAATAGCTCCACCCACTGCAGAAATCTTACCTATCTCTGTTATTTTATCAGGTGGATGAGTTCTTGTCAGAACCAAGAGCCAGAATGGGAGTCAACCACGTCGGCCAGCCACAGGGCTCACAAAGCAGCCATTTGACAAATAACTCCTTTTTAATTAAAACCATTTGTAGCTTTGAAAGTGTAAATCAAAGAAATGGGAAAGAACTGGTTCTCATTTTATAAGAATATCAAGACTGATAACATTACAGAAATAGCGTCAGCTGAATTTATCAGAGATCTACAATTTGCTGCAGGAAGAATCCAAAGCTTTTGCCACCATCATTCTTATCATCACTGTCATCATAGAGAGGATAGATAGGAAAAGAAGTAAATAGTAACCTAAAGACATCACCCCACCCCAGCTCCTGGAGGAGAACCAGTGTGCCTCTTGTGAATGAGTGCACTTCCAAAGGAATGCATTTGAACAGGAATACCAAACAAGAAGGAGATGATTAATTATCAGTGAATGTCTACCTAGCTGCAAGGAAGAAACACTTCATCTGCTCCATGACAGGACCACCCAGGCTTCATGAAAATAGATCACTATTGGTGCGAGAGACATGGCTTACACGAAGTCTGGTAAAGAGCTCTTGCCAATGTGTAAACACACTTTACCAGCTTACTCTCTCAGAGAAGAGCATTGCCAATTAAATCTCCAGGCTTTGACACTCATCAGATGTTGGTTATTATGAAAAGGAGCTAATAGTTTGGCTGTGTTTGTGTATGTTTGTTACCCATGAAGGTATTCAACAGAAACTCCCTAAATTTGCAGATAATATGAAGGGGGGGATTGGAATTTATTGTGTGCTGGAAGCAGACAATTTACTTATTTCTTCCTGTGTAGTATCTCACATTGTCTCTGGAAAGAGTTTTCCTTTCCCCACCTTTCTGTACCTTAACCCCTCCCCCAAACCTCACATCTTTATTGAAGCACAGGTAAAACTTCACATACATAAACAAATGATCACACACACACACACACACACACACACACACACACACACACACAATGATCCCTGAAACTAAGGTGATTAAGATATTAATCACCCCCAAATGTTCTTACTCTCCTTTAAAATCCACTCTTGTTTTGGAAACATACTTCCCTTCATTCCTTTTCTGGGAAAATACAGACCTGCTTTTTGTTATTGTAAATTATATTTTCTATAATTGTATGAAATCAAATCATATAATATGTACTCTCTGGTATGGGTTCTTTTAGTCATTATCCTTATTTTGAGATTTACCCATATTGTCCAGTGCTATTTATTTATTTATTTTATTGCAGATAGTTTCTTATATACATGAAGGTCATCTGTTCACATGATGGATGACATTTGAATTTTTTTTTGTGGAAGTGGGTATTGTTGTTGTTGCCATTAAAAGAAACTGCTAAAAAAGTCCTTGTGGACAGATGTTTTCATTTCTCTTAAGTGAACACATAGGAATTTAAAGGCTGAACCTTGTCAAATATTACCACAGGTATATGATGTTTGTTTGACAGACTATGAGCTATCTTCCAAAAATAGTTGCAAGATTTTACATCACCCTCAGCAGTATATAAGACTTCCATTTCTTTGCATTCTCACAGACATTTAAAAAGCAAGTTGTAAGATTTTACTTATTCCAAGAGATGTGCCATGGTATCTCTTTGTCACCTTAATCTGCATTTCATTAATAATCAATTAATGATGTTAAATGTCTTTTTAATTGTTTACTTGTTCCCAGCATACCTTCTCTGGGCAAGCTTCTGTTATACTTTTTGGCTGCTAAAATTTTATTCTTAGCGAGTGGAGATTTCTTCATGTGTTCTTCAAATGCTTCAACTTATATGTATGATTTGCAAATATTTTCCAAGTCTGTAGATTCTCTTTTTTCCCTCAATATCAGTTTTGAGTCAGAATTTTGACTTTGATGGGGTCCAACCAACCATTTTATTGTCTTACAGATTCTACTTTCGGGACAGTGCCTAAACCAGCCTTGCCTAACCCAATCACACCTTTCCTTGTTTGTCCCTTTTATTTTTCTTGTCATTTCTTGGTGCCAGGGGTAGAAGTGGCAGAGCTGGTTTTCAATGCAGGGGGAGATCCATGTGCTCGGGATATCTTTCTGTATGCTGTGAATATATGCTGTAAAAAAAGGCCTGTAGGCTGAAGATGGATGCCACAACGTTGTAGAGGAACTTTGGGTGACTGTGCAAATTTTGGAAGTTGCTTAAAATGCATTTCCTGTTTCCTAGGTAATATAGCCTTCTGGGGGGTCTTTGATGTAGTTGAAGACTAGATAGTTACAATTATAATTTTCCTTGGTTATGATAAAAGATAAATTAGATATGAAACTTTAGACTCACAAATATAGGATAGATGATAAAATATTTTCTTTAATTTTGCCAAATACAAATAGACTAGATATTATAACTGTAATTCTTGCTTGATAACTGTTTATTATATATAATTTTACTATATTAAAGCTAAAAACCTTCCTTTTTGATTACATAGAAAAGAGGAAGTGCTGGGGGATGTCTTTCTGTATGCGGTGAATATATGTTATTCCCATTGGTTAATAAAGAAGCTACTTTGGCCTATGGCAAGGCAGCTTAGAGGCAGGTGGGAAAGAGACAGGAGAGAGACAAGGAGAAAGACAGGAAAAAGAAAAGTGAAGTTGGGAGAGACACCAGCCACTGCCGAAGGAGCAGCAAGATGCCAACAGACCAGTGTAGATGGAATTCTAAACAGTCTTAGTAAATAAGAAGCACAGAGCCAAATACAGAGGTAAATAGCCAAAGAGATCAGAGAGTCACAACTACCTTATCTTACCACCTTGATCTGAAGTCACTGGTGTCAGAAGTAGGACAGCGGTGAGGTGGTAAGATAAGGTAGTTGTGACTCTCTGATCTCTTTGGCTATTTACCTCTGTATTTGGCTCTGTGCTTCTTATTTACTAAGACTGTTTAGAATTTTGTCTATAGACCGGTAATGCCACAGTCACATGGCAAAACACAGAGTAATAGAAATGGGTTAATTTAATATGAAAGAGCTAGTTAGCAAGAAGCTTGAGCCATAGGCCATACAGTTTGTAAATAATATTAAGCCTCTGAGTGATTATTTTATAAGTGGCTGTGGAACTGTGAGGCCAGATAAGACCAGAGCAAACCTTCTGGTTACATCTGTGCTTTCTGCCTTCAATAGCTCTGTGTAGTCTAGCTATTTGCTGTCAGGAGGAAGGAGGGAGCAGGTTTGAAAACTTTCTGTAAAACTTTACATTCTGACTAAGAAGATGGGGGATGCTAATTGCTTCTAGAGTACTTGTCAAGGTTTCAGATGAGGGCCCAGTCAGTTTTTCTCATATAAAGCAAAAGCACCTTTATGTCACACTTGGAAATGTTAACCAAGAGCATTGGATAGTTCACAAAACTGGCAAATGAAAAGAATGTTCTTGGCATTTTAATCTTAATGTGTAATTAGTAAAGGCTTTCTATTTTGTGCCACCCCAATAATCAAGAAAGGTATTGAATGAAAAGTTCTGAGGATTTGAAATCCAAGTTATAGTAATGCAGGCTTCAATGTTTCATTTAGACACAATTTTAAAAATATTTATCATGAATCAGAATTCCGTTTTGAGCTCTATTGCTAAATTGCTTTAATTCAAGAGCAATTTTATATGATGGCTTCCTAAACACTAGCCTTTTAAGTCACCAAATATAGAAACAAAATTTTCCCTTTAAGCCATTTACTTTAAAGCAAAACCTCATTCCTGTGAAAAGAAATTATTTGAAAGTTTTGATTTAATTCAATGCAACTTTTATAGAGCAGATAACTTGAAGTATCTATGTTGTTACTCATGATGTTCATTTCTATGGGACTCTCTTTTGCATGTATGAATATGTATGTTTGTGGACAGGTTCTTCTAAGTGCACATGCACATGCATGTGTGTGTGGAAGCAAAGGATCAAGTTTGGGTGTTTTCCCTCAGGCATTGCAATACTCAAGGTTTCTCTGAAGGAATGAAACTTATAAGATCCACCAGTCAGTCTATTTAACTATCTGATTTATTACATTGGTTTACAGGATGTGGTCTGGGTAGTTCCACAATGGAGGTTTCACACCGGAAAGGTGAAATCCCATTGCTTGTTCAGTCCTTGAGGCTGATTATCCCAAACATTCCAATATGGCACTGAAGGCTTGGAGGATTCCTGGAAAGCTGCTGGTCTTCAGTCTATGTTGGAATCCTGAAGAAGTTGGTTTTAATGTTGGTGAAGGGATGATACAGTAACAGAGTAAATGAACTTGCCAACAAGGATGAGGGCGAGCAGGCAAAAGGCACAGTGCAGAGATTACAGACACATGCCCTTGTACCTGGCTTTCCTATGGAGATGTAGCAGGGATTTGAACTCAAGCTTGCAAGGGAATCACTTTAATAACCATCTCTGGCCATTGAGACAGGAGGGCCTCAAGTTTATGAGCCTCTTGCCTTAGTTTCCCAAGAGCTGGATTACCTACATGTGCCTGATACTATTCATTGAGTTCATAGAAGACTGGATGGTTCTAAATTCTGGAGTTTAGGAATGAAATTATGACCAAGAAGGCTATCCATCAATAATGCCAGTTAAAATAGTTTAAAATGCAGCCAGAAGTAGTTATTTTTCACTGAAAATACTAAAGTTAGCAGAAGAATTTTTAAAAGCTCACCGTAGAGGAGGAGGGAGGATGGTAAATGTATGGCCAATGGCTATCACCGGAGTAACTGTTAACAATCTAAATAAGGAAAAGCAAAAGTCTGTGAGTAAGGCTTCTTCCCTGAGGCAGGCAAGGGTCATAGCTTGGTTCATTCACTTTTAGTGGCTGGCATATTAATAAGACTATTTCCATTGAAATGAGCAAAATGCTATTCTCATTTGTGGACTTTTAACTGATTTCTGAAGCATTTATTGCTTCAAGAAGATTTTTTCAGAATCAATTAAAAATTTTACATGTTAAATTTTAATATGTCTATTATAACCCATGAGTAGTTAACATTTATATTTTAGTTGAGCTGGCTCATATAGGGCTCAAATTTCTTTAAAGAATATATATATAGCCGGGCGGTGGTGGCGCACGCCTTTAATCCCAGCACTCGGGAGGCAGAGCCAGGCGGATCTCTGTGAGTTCGAGGCCAGCCTGGGCTACCAAGTGAGCTCCAGGAAAGGCGCAAAGCTACGCAGAGAAACCCTGTCTCGAAAAACCAAAAAAAAAAAAAAAAAAAAAAAAAAAAAAAAAAAAAAGAATATATATATATATATATATATATATACATATATATGTATATACACACACATACACACACATATAGTCTAGTAAACTTCATTACTTCACTAAATTTTTGAAATTTTCTTTATTTTTAAAGAGAAATAGTTGTACATCCACTGATCATGAAACCAGTCATTAGCTATTAGTAGGAAACCTACAAAACTAATATAAAGGACGTGTTTGGCATAATTGGAAAATAGTCACATTATACATCTGTGAGAAGAAATGAAGTCTATCTCATGTTTCTGAATTGCATGGGGATTAACATTTTAACATAAGAAATTTAGAGACGACAAATATTCAGTCTATAACATTGAGTTCATGTTCATTTCCAGCTGGAGATGCTTCATATGCCATCCTAAAAATTCTGGACTTGGCAGTGAGGTCAGAAACACAGTAGGATGTATCTAGATGGAGATAAAGACACCTCTGCATGCCACTGTTGCCTGAAGTTCTCCTAAATATGAATATTGCCAGTGTCTTTGTTCCAGAAATTTCCTACATCTCATGTTCCTATAGATACTCCCCAGGGATTTTCATCTTTGTTTATGGTTTCCACCACCACATTTAGAGACATAAACATTAATACAAACAGCCAAGCCTCATCTCTCATATTACTTTTTGTCTTTTTCTTTCCAACTATATTCTAACTAGCTGTGGTGGTTTGAATAAGAACGGCCCCCAGAGGTCCATGTATTTCAGTGCTTAGTAACCAGGGAGTGGCACTCTTTGTAAGGATCAAATGATTGGGAAGTGTGGTCTTGTAGGAGGAAGTGTATCTCTGGGAGAAAGCTTTGAGGTTTTAAGAGCACATGCCAAACTCAGAGTTTCTCTCTGCCTATAGCTCAGGATGTAGTTCTCAGTTGCTCCAGCATCTGCCTGCCTGCTGCCAGGCTTCCTGCCACGATGATAATGGATTAAACTTCTGAAACTGTAAGCAAACTCCCCAGTTAAATGCTTTCTCTTATAATAGTTGCCTTGGTCATGGTATCTCTTCACAGCAACTAACAGTGACTAAGACACCAGTCACATCTAACCTGGGGCCCATGGGCTGCATGCATTCCAGGGTGGCTTCAAATGAAGCCCAATACATTTTTAGATCAGGTCATATCACAGTATCTGAAAGTTAGAGGGTTAGAGGTGACTTAGTGGTTAACAGCACCTCCTGCTTTCCTAGAGCCCTAGTTTGCTTCCCCGCACCCAGGTTGGGAGGCTTACAACCATCTCTAACTCTAGTTTCAGGAGATGTGACATTCTCTTATGGCCTCTGTGGTCCTTGTACATATACGGTATATACTCACACAGACAAACATATATGTATAAATAAAATTAAAACTATTTTAAAATGGTGAACATATCCACAACACATTTCCATTTAATTTTCCTTATTAGTACCTCAAATTGAAGGATTTGAAAGTTGAACTCATTATTTTTCTGAAGTACCCACACCAAACAACAACCAAAAGTCCTTTTCATAGTCTCTGCTTCTTGGAGTGTCTCCGTGACCTGTCATTTAGGTGATAGATACTACAGTGATGGAGTGCTCAGCCCATGCACATTTCCTATAGTCACTGTGACATACCACAGCAAACATAGTAGCCAGAACAACATATATTTGTATTTTACAGTCTTAGAAGTCAGAAATCTGACAGTTATCTCGGTGGACTACATTCTAAATGCTATCAAGGCTGTGTTCGTTTCTGGACATTTATTTCTTTGTTATCTGCCACCCTAGAGGTTCTACTAATTGGTCTTGATTCTTGGTCTTCCCTCCAACTTGAAAGTCAGGAGTATCAAGTCAAGCCTCTTTCTGGCTATTGTCTCTCCTGTTTCTGTCTGATTTTCTCTTCCACTTTCAGGGCCATGATGATTACATTGGGCTTACCTAGATAATCCACACTAGCTTCTTCATTTAAGGTTGGTTAATCAGTCCCCTTAGTTCCATCTACAATCACTGTTTATTTTGTTATATGGCATTATGTGTTGACTGGTTCTAGGGCTTGCAATTTGAATATCATCAAGGGGTCATTATTTTGCTCCTTATCTCTTCTTCATCCAATCACTTCCTGTCTCTTTCAGCATACATTATTCCATTTTATTTTTCTTTTTATTTATTTTAGATTTTCAAATTTATTTTGAATTAGATGTATTTGTGAGTGCATTCATGCATGTTTGTGCACTATGTATGTGTCTGGTACTCACAGAAACCAGATGAGGGTATCAGATTCTCTGGATCTGGAGTTATGGGTGGTTGTGAGTCACCCACTGTGGGCACTGGGAAGCAAACCTGGATCTTCTGTAAGAGCAGTTAGCATTCTTCCCAGCTGTCTCTCCAACCCTTCCTGCTTTATTTTTCTCCATTGCATTGTGTCATCCAATGTCTTGCAATAATTGATCCTGATTGTCAACTTGACAGTGTTTTGAATGATCTAGGAAGCAGACCTTTAGGCCTGTTAGTGAGTGATTTCAGAAAGACTTAGCTGAAAGAAGAAGACTCATCCCCAAAGTTGATACATATCCCAAGAGTGTGGTCCAGATACAAAGAGGAATAAAGGGCGTGGGTCTGTCTTCCTTCTGTTTTCTAAGCAAGTATGTCTGTCATTCCTGCTGCCATCCTCTGTTGACATCAGACTTTAGCTTCTTTGGTCTTCCCATTTAGACCCAATACCAGGAACTCTACAGGGAAGTCTTCAGAGCTGGGCAGGGGCTGTTGAATCATGTAACTTCATGTGCTGGGCACATTATAGAACTGGACATTATAGAACTGCCCTGTCCCTTGTAAGCCAGTCTACAAATCCCCCTTCATAATATATACACAGGCTATAGATCTTGCACCTCTAGAGAACCCTCTCTAATGATCGCTTCATTTGTGTTTCTCTACTCTCTGATGGACTGAAAGTTTCAAAAACAGGCAAAGACTTTGTCTTTACTTTTTCATCTAGAGCTACCACCAAAACATTGTAGGTCCTCGTTAAATATTCTTTGAACTGATGAATCAGGATCTAATTAGTAACTGAAGAATCTCAATTGGACCTTAATAGCATGTTTCCCTTCATGTTCTTTGTGTGTGTGTGTGTGTGTGTGTGTGTGTGTGTGTGTGTGTGTGTGTGTGTGTAACTGTTTCTCACCTTTCTCATGGAAACTTCCACTTTGCAGTAAATTCTTACCAAGTGCACACACATTCAATTTATTTCCTCATTCAGAAATCATAGATCTGTCCACTTTAGTTTTCTACTTAATATTCTATAAGGCTTGGGTCAAAGCTTTTGAGAGTATGCATGGCATGTCCCTGCCTATCTTTGCAATGCATTTTGTAATCCCTGTTTTAGAGATTCTGAAATTTGTTCATGTCTAGAATATCATTTTCTTTGGCTCTCTGGAGGAGTCCTCCTTCTCCTTAAAAAGACTCATTGAGCACACCAATCACCACAGCTATTTCAATGGGAAAGTGTACACAAGATGGCCTTCTTCCATCTGTGAGGCTACTGTTGTCAGGAGCTAGAGGAGAGGTCTACTCTGAGGGGCCAAGAAGACTCAGATTGTGAACTCACACATTTTCTTGTTTATAAATCTAAAGTGTAGAATCAAAGTTCTCATGATTCTTTGGATACAGTCATATCAGATCACTTCCCATTAATCCACTAGTATTGATTTTTAAATAACATCTTTCCTCTCCCCGTTCCCCATCACACATATATTCTACTGGGGTCCTTCAAATGGGTAAGGCTGACAGCATTTCAGATTATGCTATTGGTATTCAGTATTCATCATTTTTCTGTACTAGGTCTCCTATATTTCACAAATGAATAGATTTAATGAGCCATCCATGTCTTTGTGTTTCTTTGAACTCTTAGGTTCTGGAGTCAGTTTTTATTTGGGGGTTGTTGAAACTTCAGCTCTGTCACCTACTAGCTATTTAATTTTTTTGAGTGAATTACTTAATTTTTTTTAGCCTTAATGGTAAGAGAACCATTTAATACATTTATTGAGAGTAGTAAATAATTACCAAAGATAACATACTTGGTGCTGGGTTCATGTACCAAATTAGTGCTAATAACTTCTACATGACAAGTTTTCTGAAGGAAAGTACTATTTATAATTCATCTATGTATTCCTAAAATTAGATACAATTTTGAGACCTAGTAGATAATCTATAAATATTTGTTCAGCAACAAATACATATTAATTATTCTCAGAACCACATGATACAGTTAATTTATGAAACTACTATTCAGAAAAAATGCCTCATTTGAAAAGATTGAAAAATTATTAGTGTCTGTGTTCATACCCAGTGTCTTGACCGTTTTGTCAAGCACTCTACCATTGAGCTGTATCCCCAGATTTTTGAAATTTTGACTTTTCAGGTAGAATTAATCTGTAAATAACTCAATGGAGTTAGTTAAACTAGGGTTTAATAAGTAAAGCTAACTTGCTGGGAGTTGTTTAGTAAACCGAATACTCATGGGGCAATGATATATATGGAGCAGGGAATTAGTTCAGTTTTGGATTTACTGAAGTCACAAAGACAGTATAGAGGGTTCCTCTCTATCTACCATGCAGTTTCCTACATTGTGAGCCTCTAACATTCCTGTGATATCTGTCACAGTGAAGAAACCACTGCTGATATAGTGTTACAAACGGATGTTTATGCTTTATTCAGACTTCACTGGCCTTTCTCTTATTTCTTTTTTCCATTTCAGGGTCTAATATTGGAGAGCACATTAAACTCAGTTGTCATATCTCCGCAGGTTTTTCCCAGCTGTGACAGTTTCTTAGGGTTTCTTGGTTTTAATGACTGACAGTTTTGAGGTGTACAGATTGGGTAGTTTACTGAGAGTCCCTCATTTATGATCTGTCTTGATGTTTTATGATTAGGCTGGAATTATATGTGTTTAGGAGAAGACAGATGTGAAATGCCTTTTTCAACATACTTTGCTGAGGGTACAACTATTCTCAGTTATGGTTTGTATTAGCGTGATCACTTGAATGACGTCCTGTTATTACATTTGTCCATAACAAAGTTACCTGGAAATTGTCACCTGCTATAAACCTTTATAAAAATGAAGTTTAACAACAACAAAGATTTACTTCAGCATAGATGCACACATCTGTCTCATTTGCAAGATCCTCCTTGAGTCCTGGCAGAACCTACTTTTGTGATAAGTCAGAGAGTTATCTCATTGTTGTCTCTATCGTGGTTTCTCTTGTATCATTTTAGAGTTGATTTGAAAGACAGACGCAAAGTTGGCATTGGGAGTTCAAAAGAATACTATTCTGAAGGTGTAAGCAATGGTGAGTGGGTGAGATGAATATGTGTGTACACAAGTTGTCAGTGAAGAAGGCATGACATAGGAATGAGGCTTTTGATCAAGGAATTCAAGAGCTGAGTCAGCCACATGTTACAGACAGGGTTTTAGGTTATGAGGAAAGTGATAGGATAAGCCGAGTATGGGATGGGTAAAGAACATTGTGGATGCAAGAAAGTACAAAGGCATTCTGTAGGAACTGTAATAGGAATATCTGTTTCCAATGATATCTGGATGTTTCCTAGGGACCTGTCCTGGTTTTGGACACTGTAGGAAAGTTAGCCTGGTTTCTGAAATCTGTGGAGTTGTGGGCATGTTTTTGAACCAGAGTATTAGTTTATTTTCTTAACTTTGGGTAGATTAAATCTATTTTCTTGAAATTTTAATTAAAAAATAATTCTCTAATAAAAGGCTCTGGAAATTCTGAGAGAAAAATATAGCAAGGTTTGACTTGTCTTTCTCTCCTAGAGTTGTCTACCTCCACAGAATCATCTGGGTTGGGTGGAGTGGATTTTCTTGAGTCATTTTACCTCTAAAATGTTGCATTAACTTCAACCATGGGGTAAGTGTTTCCATCAACAGGTCCAGGGAAGCATTTGTTAAGCTTATTTATTTGTAACAGGTGTTAGAATTTGACATTTGATGTGACTTACCCATATTTTCAGAGGCTATGAATTAAGAAAGCATCTGAAATATGCACAGAATGTTATCAGAAGCATACTTACACATAGAGTGTTTTTGAAAAGCTTTCAATGAACTTTCTTTTATACTGCAGGTTTGAAAGGCTTGGTACTTCACTAATGGTCTCTAGCCAGCTGATTTCAGTCCAGGTGGCTGAAAGGAGTATAATAAGAAACCTGTTCTTTTAACATTTTCAGTCTCTCTGGAATAGGTCTGAGCAGGAAGTGTGCTGTGAGAAGTCTGTTCTCAGATTTTCCCTCCTGGCTCCTCGTTTCTAGAGGCTTCTTCCAAACCCAGATGAATATCTGAAATATAATTTTCTCATTCCATATGAAAGAAATTAATAGATGGAGACAAGAGGATCCAACATTTCAACTCAGCCCAGTGGCATAGGACTTCTCATTGGTTCCTGATAGTATCATGATAATTGCTTCATCATGACTTGTTTATATTTAGAACTAAACTTTGGTGCTAAAACTAAGAGATACTGCATCATTTCATTCCTCTTTTACTAGGAAGAGCTATGCATTGACATTTACTCTGTGAGTGCAGGAAACATGTGTGTTCCCATTGTACAGAAAAATACCTGTCACATGGAACATGGTCAATGAAAATGTATCAAGATATGAATGCCAAGCACTTGACATTGTCTATATCTTCTCACACCAGATTCTTGGAACTCTTTGGCCAGAATTTACTATTTCATGCCTCCATCATTGATTCAATTAAAAAATTCTCTGGGATAATTTAAACTTATTTCTCTTGCTGACTCTTTTAATACAGGGAGCTTACTCTTTTATTACAAATATATTCTTTTAGGTAAATATATTAAGACATAAGAGAGTCATGATTTGTTTTGATCTAATGGCTATTCTAATACAAATTCTATATTCACAAGAACCATACTGCCAATAAAATACTGCTAATAATGTCAACAATAATAATTTAAAAAATCTTTAGGTCTTCTAATTCAAGACTATGTCTCCTGAGGACTTACTCAGTATTAAATACTATAAGAGATTCTGCATAGGAATATACAAAATGCCAGAGATACAGGTTTTCATTCTGATATATTCAATAATAGCAGTGATATCTGACAAAGACTCAGAGTATACTTACCACTGAGCCAAATCTATATACTACACCATTTAGTCATTGCTACAGGCCTTTGAATTGGACACTGTGGTTTCCCACATTTAGCAAGTTATAAAGCTATGGGTTAGAAATTGTCCTTGGTAAAATTAATAAGAAATGATACAAATAGAATTTTAAAGTTTTTATGTCATAGTCTATACCTCTCCCTTGGCCACTAAACTTGAAGTGTAAATGCTAGCTGAGGTTCTATACACACAAATGCAATACTACTCATGAGACAATCCATGGTGCCATAGTAACTATAATACAGACAAGTAAAACAACAGAAAGGCGCACTCAACCAAATAGGGAGTGGGATCCTTTCCTTTAGAAGGTGCGGTGGAAGCTGTCTGTGCAGCTATGGAAATGTGCATCAGCTAAAGTCATGATCCCTTCACTCTTCACACGTACAACATTAGGCTCCTGGGTAGGTAGGTAATAGTAATAACAGCAAGAAAAATGGCTACCTATTTCTGTATGAGTCTAAGAAAAATATTTTATGTCTTAAGTAATTCACACGTCTTGATATGCTCCACTTTAAGTAAAAAGGAACCGGAGGAATCTTCATGGCAAAACTGTTACAAAGACAATTCAGTAGACAAAAGGGTCATAGGATGCTTACATGGTCTTTTCATAGACTTTTATATTGCTTATGAATCTGTAATTTCCAACCACAAATCCTATTCTTCTATATCTCACCTCATGCCTTCCCAGCTGCACAACACCATGCTTTTTTCAAACCAGAGACAACTCTGCATTATGTATGTGCTTTTTTTTTTTTTTTATAACCACAGACAAAAGTGCTTGGACTGTTCAGCTGCATGCATTGGCTGGGACTGTGTTTAACCTGCCTGCCTTCAAGTCTGGTCTTTCCTACTGAGAATCCTAGTGTTGATTCAGATATACACAATTGTCAGAGATGAAAACTCCATTCCTTTATCTTATTATCATACATCTATCTTATTTAGAAATTCAATTTTGCTATTCCTTTCAGAAGTATGTATGTTTATATAAAAATCTCCAATTCACGAGATTCCCATTGCTTACCAAAAAATAACAGCAACAACAACAACAACAAAACCAAAAGAAAATGTTAAAGTGATTGAGCTCAAGTAAAATCAGAGAAATAAAATCTGTTATGGTATTTTGGGTAAACAATAAAGTGAAACTTCTTAAAATCCTTTTACAGTATGATGGGGGGATAGGAACAGTGATAGAGGAGGAGTCAGTGATGTGCCTTGCCATTGGTACGTGACCAGGTTTCATTAAGAATATCCAGGGATTAGTGCAACTGACGTTACATATCGTGGTTCAAAGGGTTCTATATGTATTATAGATATTGCTATTTCCATGTATTTTATAAAATAGCAAAGAAAATAAATGTTATGTTTTTGCTTTTTGTTTCTGGAATAATTTTTGTTATTCTTAGCATATATTAATTACATAATAGTGAGTTCCATTATGATATTTTCACACATGCACATAATATATTTTGGAAATGTGATCTTTGTAAAGAGCTCCTCCTGGATTTACCAAGACAAAAAGAATTCTGTTTTTTTTTTTAATTTTTCTATCATATATTACATCCTGACCACAATTTCCCCTGCTTTGCCCATTCCTTCTCCCCTATACCCCCCCCCTACCCACCCCGACTCCCCTGAGCAAAGAGCAGGTCTCCCAGGGACATCAACCAAGCACCACGTAACATGTTACCATAAGACCAGGCACATATCATCACATCAAGACTGGACAAGGCGATCCAATAGCAGGGAAAGGGTCCCACAAGCAGGCAAAAGAGTCAGAGCCACCTCCCCCACCCAGCCCCACTGTTAGGAATCCCACAAGAACACCAAGCTACTCATCCACAACATATATGCATAGGACCTAGCTCAGACCCATACAGGCTCCCTGATATCTACAGGCCCCCACAAGTCATGGTCAGTTGATTCTGTGAGCCTTGTTTTCATGGTGCCCCTGACTCCTCTGGTTCCTCAGATCCTTCCTCCTCCTCCTAAAGGACTCCCAAAGCTTCCCCTAATGTTTGGC
This sequence comes from Peromyscus maniculatus bairdii, assembly GCF_049852395.1. Classification (NCBI taxonomy): domain Eukaryota; kingdom Metazoa; phylum Chordata; class Mammalia; order Rodentia; family Cricetidae; genus Peromyscus; species Peromyscus maniculatus. The sequence continues at coordinate 113,488,009 of NC_134857.1, forward strand.
TGTGAGACTCTGCATCTGCTCCCATCAGTTGCTGGGTGAAGTCTCTCTGGTCTCTTTCATAGGATTCTGCTAGGCTCAGGTCCCAGAATACTCTACAGGCAGCACAAGCTTTAGGTCGAAGATTTTGTGGCTGGGTTTGTGTCGCAATCCCTTCATTCAAGGCCGTGCCTGGTTACAGAAGATAGCCAGTTCAGGCTCCATGTCCCCCATTACTAGGAGTCTTTGCTAGAGTTACTCTCATAGATTCCATGAAGTTTCCCCTTCACCCCTGAGAATGCACCCAATTCCAGGTATTCCTTCCAGTATTGTCTCCCTCCCTCTCTCCCACTTGATCTCTCCTATTCCCATCCCCACCTGCTCCCAGTCCACCTGAAAATTACATTCTATTTCCCCTTCCCAAGTGTTCTGGGTCTGGGCTATCTCACTTCAGGAGATTTTTTTTTCAAGTTCCATCCACTTGTCTGTAAATTTCATGATGCTTTTTTTTTTTTAACAGATGAGTAATACTCCATTGTGTAAATGTACCACATTTTCTTTATCCACTCATCAGTTGTGGGACATCTAGGTTGTTTCCAATTTCTGCTATTATGAGTAAAGCTACTATGAACAGTTGAGCAAGTGTCCTTGTGATAGGAGGGAGTGTCCTTTGAATATATGGCCAGGAGGGGTATAGTTGGGTCTTGAAGTAGACTGATTTCCAATTTTCTGAGAAACTGCCGTATTAATTTCCAAAGTGGCTGTACCAGTTTAAACTCCCACCAGCAGTGGAGAAATGTTCTCCTTGCTCTACATTCTCACCAGAATGAGGTGTCACTTGTGTTTTTGATCTTAGCCATTATGCTGGGTATGTGATGGAATCTCAAAGTCATTTTGATTTGCATTTCCCTGATGGCTAAGGATGTTGAACATTTCTTTAACTGTTTTTTGTCCATTTGAGATTCCTCTAATGAGAATTCTATGTTTAGATCTGTACCCCATTTTTAAATTAGATCATTTAGTTTGTTGATGTCCAGTTTCTTGAGTTCTTTATATATTTTGACTATTAGCCCTCTGTCAGATGTGGAGTTAGTGAAGATCATTTTCCATCATGTAGGCTGCCATATTGTTCTATTGATGGTGTTCTTTGCCTTATAGAAGCTTTCAGTTTCATGAGGTCTCATTTATTAATTGTTGATTTTAGTGTCTGCACTATTGGTGTTCTGTTCAGGAAACTTTTTCCTGTACTAATGGGTTCAAGGCTATTTCCCACTTTCTCTTCTATCAGGTTCAGTATATCTGGTTTTATGTTGAGATCTTTGATCCACTGGGATTTGAGTATTGTGCAGGTGGTAGATATGCATCTCTTTGCATTCTTCTACATACTGACATCCAGTTAGACCAGCACCATTTGTTGAAGATGCTTAGATGCTTTCTTTCTTTCTTTCTTTCTTTCTTTCTTTCTTTCTTTCTTTCTTTCTTTCTTTCTTTCTTTCTTTCTTTCTTTCTTTCTTTCTTTCCTCCCTCCCTCCCTCCCTCCCTCCCTCCTTCTTTCCTTTCTTTCTTTTCATTTTGTATTTCTGGCCTCTTTGTAAAAAAGACAAAAGATGTACATAGGTGTGTGGATTTACATCTGCATCTTCAATTCAATTCAATTGATCAATGTGTCTGTTTTTATGCCAATACCATGTAGTTTTTATTACTACAGCTCTGTAGTACAACTTGAAATCAGGGATGGTAATACCTTTGGAAGTTGTTTCATTGATTGTTTTAACTATCCTGGGCTTTTTTGTTTTTCCATATGAAGGTGAATATTTTTCTGTCAAGGTCTGTAAAGAATTACGTTGGAATTTTGATGGGAATTGCACTGAATCTGTAGATTGCTTTTGGTATGATGACTACTTTTACTATGTTAATCCTATTGATCCATGAGCATGGGAGATCTTTTCATCTTCTGATATCTTCTCCAATTTTTTTCTTCAAATACTTAAGTTTTTAATCATACAGGTCTTTTATTTGCTTGGTTAGAGTTATTCAAAGATATTTTATATTATTTGTGGCTATTGTGAAAGGTGTTGTTTCCATGATTTCTTTCTCAGCCCATTTGTCATTTGTATATAAGAGGGCTAAAGATTTTTTTTTTTTTTTTTTTTTTTTTTTTTTTTTTTAGTTAATTTATCCAGCCACTTTGCTAAAGGTGTTTATCAACTGTAGGAGTTTCTTGGTAGATTTTTTTTTTTTTTTGGAATCACTTATGTATACTATCATATCATCTGCGAATAGTGATGGTTTGACTTCTTCCTTTCCAATTTGTATCCCCTCGATCTTCTTCAGCTGTCTTACTGCTCTAGCTAGAACTTTAAGTATTATCTTGAATAGATATGGGGAGAGTGGACAGCCTCGAATTGTTCCTTACTCTAGTATAATTGCTTTGTGTTTCTCTCCACTTGATATTGGCTATAGGCTTATTGTAAGTTGCCTTTATTATGTTTAGGTATGTTCTTTGTATCACTGACCTCTCCAAGACTTTTATCATGAAGGGGTATTGGATTTTATCAAAGGCCTTTTCAGCACCTAATGAGATGACCCTTTTTTTTCTTTCAGTTTGCTTATGCAGTAGATTACATTAACAGATTTTTTTCCAATTTTGAACCCCCCTGCAACCCTGGGATGAAGCCCACTTGATCATGGTGGGTGATCTTTTTGACGTATTTTTAAATTCAGTTTGCAAGTATTTTATTGAGAATTTTTTGAATCAATGTTTATGAGAGAAATTGGTCTGTAATTCTCTTTCTTAGTTGAATCTTTGAGTGGTTTGCATCTCAGGGTGGCTGTGGCCTCATAAAATGAATTTGACAATGTTTCTTCTGTTTCTATTTTGTGGAATAATTTGAGGAATATTGATATTACCTCTTCTTTGAAAGTCTGGAACAATTCTTCCCTAAAGCCTGGTATTTTTTTGGGGGGGGGGTTGGGAAACTTTTAATGACAGCTCCAATTTTCTTGGGGGGGATATAGGGCTATTTAAATTGTTTATCTGATCTTGACTTAACTTTGGTAAGTGGTGTCTATCAAGAAAATTGTCAATTTTTCCTAGATTTTTCAATGTTGTGGAGTACAGGTTTTTGAAGTATGACCTAAACGATTCACTGTTTTTTTCTCAGGATCTGTTATGTTGCCCTTTTCCTTTCTGATTTTGTTAATTTGGATATTCTCTTTCTGCCTTTTAGTTTGAATAAAGGCTTGTCTATCTTGTTGATTTTTCTCGAAGAACCAGCTCATTGTTTCATTGATTCTTTATATTGTTCTCTTTTGTTTTTATTTTATTGTTTTCAGCTCTGGTATGATTATTTCCTGCCGTCTACTCCTCTTGGTTATGACTGCTTATTTTTATTCTAGAGCCTTCAGGTGTGCTGTTAAGTTGTTAGGATGAGATCTCTGCAAATTCTTTACGAAGGCATTCAATGCTATGAACTTTCTTAGTACCACTTTCATTGTGTTCCATAAGTCTGGCTATGTTGTGCAATCATTTTCATTGAATTATAGGAAGTCTTCAATTTTCTTTCTGTATTTCTTCCATGACACAGTGGCCATGTAGTAGGCAGTTTTTCAGTTTCCATGAGTTTGTAGGCTTTCTGTTGTTTCTGTTCTTGTTGAAATCCAACCTTAATCCATGTTGTTCTGAGAGGGTACAGTGGATTATTTCAATTTTCTTGTATCTCTTGAGACTTGCTTTCTTTACTGAGTATGTGGCCAATTTTGGAGAATGTTTTGTGAGGTGCTGTTTGGGTGCTGTTTGTGTTTGGGTGAAATGTTCTGTAGATATCTGCCAGGTCCATTTGAGTCATAATGTCTGTTAGCTCCATTATTTTTCTGTTTAGTTTTTGTCTGGATGACCAATCCATTGATGAGAATGGGGTGTTGAGGTCTCCATCATTAATATGTGAGGTCCAATGTGTGATTTAAGCTTTAGTAATGTTTCTTTTATAAATGTGGGTGCCCTTGCATTTGGGGCATAGATGTTAAGAATTGAAGTGTCATCTTGGTGGATTTTTTCTTTGATGAATATGAAATGTCCTTTGCAGATGAATTTCTAAATGGTCTTATTAAATAAAAAACACAGAGCCAGATATAGGGGTGAAAGCCTTAGAGAGATCAGGGAAATAAAGAAATCCACAGCTAACCTTACCTCACCAACTCGGCAACTTCATCTCTCTAAGACTTTCACCCCTATATCTGGCTCCATATTTTTTATTTAATAAGACCATTTAGAAATTCATCTACAGTCCTTCTCTGTCTCTTTTAATTAATTTTGGTTTGAAGTCTATTTTGTCATATATTAGAATAGCTTCACCAGCTTGCTTCTTGGGCCCATTTGCTTGGGAAATCCTTTTTTTAATCCTTCACTCTCAGGCAATGTCTAATATTGAGATGTGTTTCTTGTATGCAGCATAATGATGGATCCTGATTTTGTATCCATTCTGGTAGCCTGTGGTTTTTTTTTTTTTAAATTGGGAAATTGTGTCCATGGATATTGAGAGATATTAATGACCAATGATTGTTAATTCCTTTTTTAAAATCATTGTTGGTGATGGTGATGGTAGTGTGTGTGTGTGTGTGTGTGTGTGTGTGTGTGTGTGTGTGTGTCCCTTCTTTGGGTTTTGCTGGTGTGATATTATTTATTGTCTGTGTTTTCATAGGTATAGTTAACCTTCTTGGGTTGGAGTTTCCCTTCTAGTACCTTCTGTAGGGCTGAATTTGTGGACAGATGTTATTTAAATTAGATTTATTGTCATGAAATATCTTGTTTTTTCCATCTATTGAAAGTTTTGCTTGGTATGGTAGTCTGGGCTGGCATGGTCTCTTAGAGTCTGCAAGACATCTATCCAGGCCCTTCTGACTCTTACAGTCTCCATTGAAAAGTCAGTTATAATTCTAATAGGTCTGCCTTTATATGTTACTTGACCTTTTGCCCTTGCAGCTTTAATATTCTTTCTTTATTCTGTATGTTTAGTGTTTTGATTATTATATAGTGCAGAGACTTTCATTTCTGGTCCAATTTATTTGTTGTTTGGTAAGCTTCTTATACCTTTAAAGGTATGTCCTTCTTTAGGTTAGGGAATTTTTCTTCTATGATTTTGTTAAATATATTTTCTGTGGTTTTGATTCTTCTCCTTCTTCTATTCTTTTTATTCTTAGGTTTCATCTTTTACATTTTCGGGTACTGAACAGTTTCCTTCACCTGTTTGTTTTTTCTTGTCTTTCTTGGTATTCTTAAGGGATTTATTGATTTCCTCCATTTTTGTTTCTTTTCTTTGATTTCTTTAAGGAATTTTTAAATTTCCTCTATAAAGACCTCTATCATCTTCATAATGTTGGTTTTAAGGTCAATTTCTTGTGCTTCAGCTGTGTTGGAACATTCAGGTCTTGCTGCTATAGATTAGCTGGGGTCTGGTGGTGCCATATTGCCCTGGCTGTTGTTGATTATATTCTTACTCTGGCCTTTGGGCATCTGAATTGGGGATGATTACAGGTTTATGTGCTGATTTCTGAGTTTCTCTTTATTGGATGACTGTTTTGTTCCTTGGTTTCCATTTCCTCTTTGGTCTTCTGGTTTTTGTGGCCTGGATTTCTGGTGACTGGCTTGACCTCTGATCCAGTAGGGAGTCTCTGTCCAAGTTGGGGGCTGGACTTCTGGCAACCAGTTTGGCCTTTGATACAGCAGGGGTTCTCTGCCCAAGATGAGGGGTATGATATGGTGATAAGGAAGGTAGTTGGGATTGGGGGCATTGAGGGAGTAGAGGCGGTTCACTGGTGGGCTGCTGATCTGTGATTCTGGTGGAAGATGTGGTCTCTGGTCTAGCAGGAAGTCTCTGAGTTTGCCTCTCTGTTTTTCTGGCTTGGCTGGCCTGTAATCTTGTCTTCAAACTCTTCTGGCCAGCACTTGTTCTTCCAATTGGTGTGGCCTTTCCTGGGCAGGAGAAGTCTGCTTGAGTTGGGGCCAGGAACAGAGCAGCAGGAGAAGAAGGTGGTGGAGCAGGATGGGGGGACAGTGGAGTGGTATTTGGGAACTGGATCTAAGGAGTGGGGCAGTTCAGCTGGTAGTCAGGTCACCCATCTGTTCTTCTGACTGGTGTGGTCTGTCCTGCTGGAGTTGCGGGCAGAGGGTCTGCAGTGGGACAGGTGGTGAGCTCAAGAAAAAGAATTCTAGTCACTCTCTGTACAATAAACAATGAATAAGCCTTGTATGTCACAAAAGCCCACATTAGGGGAGACAAGAGAGGAAAATGTAACTTCAAGCTGGAAGGGCAGGGAGTGAGGTAATGAACTTGAATGCAAGGGATATACTGAATTTATGTTAGAAAATGGCTGCAAGGGACATGCTGAATCATGTTAGAAAATGGCTTGTCTTCATGCCATCATCTTATTTTTGAGTTAATACCTCCTCTAACAATCTAGATTAGTTGAAAATTCATTTGTAAGGCCTTTTAGTGGTTTTCGTAAGTACTAGATATCAACTGCACATTGGAACACTGTGGCTTGTGGTCCTCATGAGGAAGGGACAGAAATAAACTTAAGGGTTAGAAACACTTCTGGACAATGTATATTCAATAATATTTAATTCTCAATCCTATAAACACAGTGAGAGTGACAAAAGATGAAACAATTACAGGATGTCCCCTTTTTAAATTACATTTCATTTTCATTTCAGCTATGTGATATGTTTAATAAATTTAATTTTGAGTATTAAATCCTTCACAAGACTTTTTAAAGTTTGAGCACAGTAAGGCAATCCCTTTCATTGTATTAGTGTTTGGTTATCCAAAGACAAATTTAAAGTGACTGGCAGAAGGAATCATAGAGAATAGACATTGAATTCATTCTCCAATTAAATTAAAATTAGTTGTGTTAAGATTTCAAATACAAGAATTTGTTTTCCTAAAACTAGAAAATAAAAGTTAAGTGTACCAAAACTCTTTAATCAAAACCTTAACTATTATCTACATTAGGGAGATGGAGAAATGGGGAGTAGCATTTCCATGTATTTAGAGAGAGACGAAGTTATTCTCAACTGCTAATAAAACAAAGCAAACAAAACCATCTATGGATTTCTTGGGGCTGGAGAAGCTATTCAGTGGTAGAGTGATTACCTGCCACCTGTGAAGCCTAATCTTCAATCCCCAGTATCATCCCCCACCCCAAAATATTGAAAGCTTAGGACAGGTTTGTGGTGAATAGGTTAAAGTACGAAGTCAGGCAATCTGAATTCACTAGTTCAAAAGGTAGTTGATGAAAATTTCTGTGTTCCAGATTTTTTTCTTCAAAATATATATTATGGATATAATGGACAATAAAGCCAAACTCTTTGGCTGGTCTTCTCATGTCAAGAAGAAAGACAATGGTGATGAGGGTGTCATTCTATGGTAAATCATGTGCTTAGTACCCATGGGGCAGTGAGTTCAGCACACACACACACACACACACACACACACACACACACACACACAGAGGCATTAATCAACAAATACAGATGTGATCACAATTCTGAGAAGTGCTCTCCAGAAGAGAAGATACAGCCTATAACAAAGGATGTTCAATAGTTGGGATGTCAGGGAGAGCCTCTTTGATGAAGATGCTTAACTTGAGGCCATCAAGCAGATAGGTGAGGAAATGTGTTCCCAGTGGTGGAAACGGGAATGAAGGAGCAGCTGAAGCTAAAGAGTGGGATAGGGAGCGGAGACTGGGAAGGTTGGTAGAAAGCAGGTGATTTTTTTTGGCCTTTGCATCCCACATTGTTTTTTATCCTAAGCCATGAAAATGCATGAACCAAGTAGATGACTTAATCAGACCTTCAGGCTTGCATCTGGAAAGCAGCTAATGTTTTGGAGGACTGGTTGTAACCAGTGTGGAGTGTGGTTGATATATTGTGTACCCCAATAAACTTATCTGGGGTCAGAGAACAGAAGAACCACTAGATATAGAGGCAAAAAAATGGTGGCACACACACCTTTAATCCTGGTATTCTTAAAGCAGAGATCCATCGGGATCTCTGTGAGTTCAAGGCCACACTGGAAACAGCCAGGTGTATTAACAAGAACCTTTAATACCAGGAAGTAATGGCAGAAAGCAGAAAGGTATATAAGGTGTGAAAACAAGGAACTAGGGTGGTTAAGCTTTCAGGCTTTTTAGCAGCAGTTCAGCTGAGATCCATTTGGTTGAGAACTCAGAGGATTCCAGTCTGAGGAAACAGGATGAGCTGAGGAATTGGCAAGGTGAGGTGGGTGTGCTTTGTTCTGTTTCTCTGATCTTCCGTCATTTACCCCAGTACCTGGCTCCAGGTTTGATTTTATTAATAAGAACTTTTAAGATTCCTGCTATAGTGGAGTGGTAGTGATTGAACTACAACAGGGTTGTTTGAGTAAAAACTCTAGGGGACTTACAGGTACCTCATAAAGCAGCAGGTGGTGGGCATCCAAAGAAATGAAGATTCCAAAGATCTGCAGGAGATAAATTTGACATGACTTGGTGATGTAATGGGTATGGACTCTTGATATTTAATATATTCTCATATATTCTGTTCTTACATGTAAATGTGTGTGTGTGTGTATTATGAGGTTGTGTGTTTCAGATTAGTGTTTGTAGTGGTTTGAATAAGTATGGCCCCCATAGAACTCATGTGTGAATGCTTGTTCTATAAGGACTGGCATTATTAGGAGGTAGGGCCTTGTTGGAATAGGCCTTGTTGGAGGATGTGTGTCACTGTGGAGGTGGGCTTTAAGGTCTCATATATGCTCAAGACACAGTCAGTGTGACAGTTCACTTCCTGCTGCCTGTGGATCAAGATGTAGAACTCTCACTCCTTCCCTAGCACCTTGTCTCCAGCACACCTCTATGTTTCCTGCCATGAGGATAACGAACTAAACCTCTGAAACTGTTAGCCAGTCCCAATTAAGGTTATCTATTATAAGAGTTGCTGTGGTCATGGTTTCTCTTCACAGCAATAGAAATCCTAACAAAGACAGTGCTTTATAGAGAATGCTTAAATAGAACAATCTTTATGGTTAATTTCTTTCTCTTTTTAAAGTAGATTTCTCACTTTCTCTTATTTTCTCAATTAAGAGTGATGCTCAGGATTGTAATGCTCAAATATCAGGTTAAGAATTCTATCACATACTTTACACTGTTTAAGGCTAAATTCTGCCAGGCTTCTTCCAAACCACTCATTTCAGAAAGCCACTTAAATAATGACTCGGTTATAATAATGTATTAGAGTGACAATAAGGGGGAATTAAAAGTGAAAAATAGTGAATAATGTGTGACTGTCATCATCCATGTAGGGCATGAATGATTTAGGGTCAGCCTGCAGAATGATATTGGAAAAGTGACTGGGCTCAGGCTTCTACTTACTGAATTTTTATTTTATCTTATTGATCTTTCTCCTGTTGCAATCATATAATTCTTTTTGATGAATTCTGCAACTTTTATGATTCTGATTTGTTAGAGTAGTTAAAAAGAAGTGTAAATTATAATTAAAATTTTCATGTGTTTTCATTTTCTCATAAAATTTTTTTAGCTAGCAGTTAAGTCATTACTCCATAAATACATATTTAATAGTATGGCTTCCTGTATGGGACAGTGCCTGAATGTCGTGTCTGAGAAAAATGTTTTCGGGGTCTCAGTAGAGGGTCCAATGGTTACTAATGAGAGATGGATGTATCTATAGGAGACAGCCAATGTAGACCAAACATTTAGATATTTTTCCTACTATTAGTATTTGCATATAAATTAAATTTCCCTTTCAAAGCAATGAGCAATGGAAAATGGTATTTCTTTTAATGGACAGACTAAGTTGCAACTAAGTCCTGTGCTGCATGGAGGTTTTATGGAATGACTTACTCAGGGGCCTCTGGTTGGTAAGAAGATCAGACCTTGGCAGCATCTAGTGTTTGGAGATTTTGCTGAGATATAAGTTTCCAAGACTCTAAATGCAACAATTGTATAGCACATTACTCTGTTACCTTAGCCTATTCATAGCAGGAAGAACATTTTAAAATATAGTATTACAAGGGTTTTTAACAATCTTTCTCTTTCTTTCTTTCTTTCTTTCTTTCTTTCTTTCTTTCTTTCTTTCTTTCTTTCTTTCTTTCTTCCTTCCTTCCTTCCTTCCTTCCTTCCTTCCTTCCTTCCTTCCTTCCTTCCTTCCTTTCTTCTGTTTTTGTTTTTGAAATGGGGTCTCATTAGGTTGCTCTGCCTGTCCTGGAACTCTCAGTAGACCAGGCTGGCTTCGAACTCACAGTGATCCTCCTGCCTCTGCCTTCTGAGTGTTGGGATTAAAGGTGTGTGCCACCATGTCCAGTCCTCTTGTATTTTATCTTTCTTTTTGTAATCATATGTCCATTGTCAACATCAACTACTGGAAATGATACTGCCATCTGGAGATGCTCTGGGGAATATTAAGGTTTAACGTTAAGCCCATTTTCTTGATAATACAAATAATTACCTTCAGTTGGATATTTTATACTGTAAGTGACTGATTTGTCTTGGAACATCCGTTATCTGGGAGCATTTCTAAGATGCTCTTGACACTTAGTCTTTGTCACGGAGCCAACAGGAAGTGTGGCTGCTGTGAGCAGGGAATGTTAAAATGGCCGCCACTCTGACATCCATTTTAGCTTCCCCTCCTTTTATGTATTGTCTTTTGAACAGCAGTGCTTTTTCTGTCCTCTGACAGCATTATTTTCAAGAAGTCAAGTTGATTTCTGTCTTTCTGTTGAAAGAGTTACTGATACCCCTCTCCTAATCCTCATGTGTCCTTGTCTCTGATCAACAATCTATACTAATTATCCCTGGGAGATATGAAATGTTTTAAGCTAATGAAGACACTTTTTTTTTTTTTTTTTGTCATTGAGCCCATATTGATTTGGGGCTCAAATTCTACCATCTTTAGGAATGCTTTTTGATAATTCATCCCTTTTAGCGGAATATTTCTTAACTCTAGAAAGGTTAAAACATTTTCAAGATTGCACAGATTAAGTATCATATGTAACTCAATTTATGTTGTCACTTTTTTATAAAGTGCTTACAAACTTAATTTCCTTTGCATTTTCATGTTGGTGAGTATAAATGGACTAATTTTATAGTTGAAGATATCAAAGTTTCAAAAGATTATATAGTTTGTCTATGGTAATAATTATAGAAAATGGAAAAGTCTAGACACACGCTAGGTAACATTACTTTTTAAACACATAAATCACAAATTGTAATATGTAATAAACCTTTGTTATGGGTGAAGCATTGTCTTGGCAATGCCTTTGCTGACAGAGCATGGCTGTAAGGTAACATTCATGTTTTCGGCTCCCTTTCCACAACTGGTATTTTGAATCAAAATTTTCAGTATAAATGCAAAATGAGACGACTTGATTATCCCTCCAGGTTTTTATACCCATTAACTTACTAGAAGTCCAGAGCTTCCTTTTGGAAAGAGGCAATGTTGTCATATTGGAAAAACCACCAAACTATCACCAATATAGTATGTCCACATCTTCTTTAGATGGGATGAGAAGGGGGCCTGAACCTTTTGCACTTGACAATGTGCCTTTTCAGAGCAATTGAATGAGCTGCGAAACGCTGTGAGGAGCATCAAATGCAGCCGGGCTAAACGTTCTGGACACTGATGGCCTTCTTGGCCAAGCTTTGAACCTCACAAGCCGACCAGCCAACAGCGCATGTGCAGAGATCCACACTGAGGCGCTGCAGTCGCGTCTGTGCAGATTCGCCTACCCTGGAATCTTGTTCTGTGGTCTGGTGTCATGGATCCGGCTCTCACCAGCAGCACAGAGCACCTATTCTAGCAGTTATATCGTTTTACTACAGCCCCTGAAGCAGGAAGTCAACCCTTCTTCCTTAATCACGTGGCTGGAAACTGGGTTACTCGTACACAGGATACACAGTCCCTTGGCCATACATTTCTCTAGGAATTCTTAGAAGGAAGCCTTCAACATTCTAGGGTAGCTGTGTCTGGCAGCTCTGTGCGTTTGGAGAGAAGCTGGCGGAAATTGCCACTAAGATTGAAGTCCTGGGTTGATATTTAAAGTACCAGCAAAATAACCAAAGCTTTAAAATATCTACAACATCATATTTCTTTGAAAAAAAAAAAAAAAGATCATTTGGGGACCAATGTACAAAGGGGTCTGTAAAATAAGAGAGAAGGTTTAAACGAGATCTTGATTTTGAATGGTGGCTGCCCAATATTTGAACCAAGGTAGTCACTGAAACTTCATTAGAAAAAAACCACGAAAACAAACAAAAACACGAGACTATATAACATGGGAAGCTTTAATTGTCTTGCATTGGTGAAACATTTTGAAGAAATGTTTGTAATTAATAAATTACTTTGATATTGGCATTGTGACCTAGAAACTTTACAAACACCTAAGCCTAGACGTGTAAATGAGGACGCCTTTCACTCTTAGGTTGGCCAAGGGGGGAATACGCTGCAGTTCTGCACATTTCCAGCAGGGGTCAATATGTTTTCATCGTTACATACGGAACGCTCCCAGGAAGCAGCCGCAGTGTTGATCCTAATTGGAGCAGACACAAGGATCTTCTATAATCCTCTGACATCCTTTTCAAATAATAATTCTTGGGTGGGTGGTGGGCTGGTGGCTGCAATGCCAGTGCGAGGCTTCTCCACAATGAAGCCTAACCATTGTCAATTATTTTTGATGTATGCTAGCTTAACTTAAGTCTCCTTCTGACTGGCGTTTCCAACCCACAGAAGGGTATTCCTCCTCCTAATTATTGAGACACAGTGCCCAGGATGGTCAGAACCAGTGTGCTATTTTGGCTTAATGTGCTCTCCAAAACCCATTCCCTCTTCCCAGGCTCCTTGTGCTTTTCCCACTCAGCACAAAGAGAAGCATATGCTTTCAGTCAAGTATCTTAGGAATGGTTTACTTATAACCTTAATTGCTGAGGCCATTTGACTTAACTCATTATATGCCAGTCCTTGGAAGCAATTAGAGACGTCCTGAGTACATATGATTATAGTCGCGTGCATACATCTTCCAACAGTTTGGTAATCACAACTAAATCTCCCTTGTCTGTGCACTCTCTAATAATTTGTTTAGGGGCTCTGCCAGCTGTGATATGTATTAAGGGAACCAATTGTCACCCTTTGTTTGCATTTTAAAGACTCTTGGTTGCCCGAGTCTCAAATTGTTAAGCAGAAGGCATTCTTTGAGAAAATAAAAAAAAATTCCTGCTCCCCTCTACAGCTCGTTCAATTTTTACTGTCTTTGGCCCTGGATACAGCCCTTTCTGTGGATCCGGGGAGTGAATGTCTCCATGTAGAGACATTTGCAGAAATCTGATTCTGGAGAGCCAGGAGTGTTGAGCAAGAATATATTACCAGGACACTGCAAAGATAGTTAACTGCTTGTGTGCTGGTGCCGGCACCAGGGAGAAGTGCTAGCAGTCACCTGGCAGTGCACATCGAGCGCCCTCAAGCTCAGTGAAAGCAAGGCTTTTTACCTGAGGCCCTCACAACTCTCTCTAGGTGGGGGTTGGGGAATGCCTTTTGGAAGGTGAAGTACAGGCTGATACAGTGGGCATGGCAGACTGGTGGGATTTAGAGCTTGTACCAGGTTTATAGTGAGTTGGGGGAAGTTCCACTCCATGTAGAGAGGCTGATGGGTTCCTAATAAGATCTTTTTGTCACATACCAAACTGGTACATGTTTTTTATACTTGTAGGTGCATTTTACACACCTAAAACTGTTGATGTTTCTTTTACTGTCAAAGATTTCCAATATGCTTTAAAGTTCACATGGCCATATTTAAGCAAAGCAGGTGATAACGCCCTTTGATGAGATCACTCCATTTCCTGTCTTTCAATTCCATATTTATGTTTAAAAAAAAAAAAAAAGTAAGAGCCAGCCTCAAATTCAGGTTGATGTAGAAGGCTCGCACAGCACAAGTTGCTGAAGAGGCCAGGGATGATTCTGTCTTGGGTCTGATAACTACCCGATAGGCACTCTGCCTCTGATGAAAAGTCAGGAGAAGCTGGGGAGAATTTTGTGTTCAACCTTGGCCGTTGCCAAAGACAGATTAATTTCCCACTTTTTCAGGAAAAGTATTATTTACACGAGTGTAGAAGTAGTTCCCCACAGAAGAATGCATCTCTTAAAAATAAGCATTTATTTATTTGCCTCCTTAGTGTCTATAATGCCAGAGTCTGCTACCAGTACGGGACTGTATTGATGAATAAAACAGGCTTGCGCTGTATTCCCATGAAGGTTACATGCTGCTTGCTAAAATATACATGCTTTCAAAGTATGTACGTTCTAAAAAAAAAAATCCCCAGTATATTTTTATTTCCTCACTTCACACATTTGCTTCTTCATATTTAAAATGTAGGCTGAGACACTCCTTGCATTCTTTGAAGGTGAAAAAAAAATTATGACTGCAGGGTGAACTTCAGAATTTTGGTGACGGCAGAATTGCTGCAAAGCTGTAATTGGGGACAGAGTGGATACAACTGGTTTACAAATAATTAACAGATTAGAATGCCTTTTAGGAAGTTCACTCATTCATAAAATGGAGTAATGTGCCTGTGGAGCAGCTGACACTAGAGTTCAAGACTGCCTACCCCTCGGCAGGAGGCTGTGATAACTCAACATGGCCATGTCTTGTTCTCACAGCAAGGCTTCAGGAGAACCAAATGGGCTCTGCCCTTCCAGTCCTGACCTTACAAATTAGGAGCAGTGAGAGGAAGCAGCTTCCAAATTACTCTTTAAGACTTGTGTGCATTTTTGTTCTATCTACCGAGTTTACTGTTAAATATGGAAGCAATCTTAAAGGAGAGTAAATTGGCTTTTTTCATTTGTTTACTCAAATACATCTCAAAGTTCAAAGACTATGTCTGCATTTAATTAAAACAACAACAACATAGGTCTTTGTTTCTTGTTAGGGTGGTTCAATTTTCCAGACGCCTGGAAGCTAGTACCTTGGCCGTGTATCCTAGACTCTGCATAATGGTTAGGGTGTTCTTATCAAACCTCAACTTTGATCTTTCACTTTCCCTCACTTAAAGGAAAACAGCAGCCACTATCACCTCAGGACCAAGGTACTAGCTAGTGACTCCCCCTCCCCCATTGACCTTCTTTCTTTTCCTCTTCAGAAGATGTGATTGATAAACAATGTTTTCTGCTCGTGTTTACCTTGAATTGGTGAATACCTACAACCAATTACTAGGTATCTTGCATTGACAGCTTCCTGATTACAAGAAAAGCCTATGCTGGGGAGGTCATAGGTCTGAGGGGAGAACTTACTGCTGTATTGCTATATGAACATGATGTCAAACTATTACCTTGGAAATAGGTTTGTGTCTACAGATTAATTCGATGATTAGCCTTGTCAGAGAAGCTCTGGTTGAGGTGGACAATAGTTAGTGCTAAGTGTTGAAACCATAGGACTATTGAGTGCTCAGCCCTAAATGGAGCATTTGTCTCTTAAACCTAGCCCCAAAGTGGACCAGCATGGAAGAGATGGGGGGAGGGTGGGGAATGTAAGAGCTTGCGGATGGATAGGGATGCTATGAAAATCTGTCCATAGGCTCTGTCCTGTCTGTTGAACTCACAAATACATAGAAGAAATAGCTGCCCAGGTAAGACTGGGCCTGTCCACATTCCATCACAGAGGGAAGAGGGATTCATAAGGCCCACTCCCACCTGAGGAGTTCTAGGCAGGGGCATAGTTTACAGAGTATAGTCACTGGTGTTGCTCATGTTCAGGTAAACAGAGCCCAACCTACCTACACTCATGGAGACAACCTTAATTAAATGCAATAAACTGCAAAGAAAAAAAATGATATATAGAGTCATGAAACCCATTGGAAAGAAGAGGACGTTCCATGGGATGTGAAGGGGATGAGGGAGGATGTGGGAGAATGTGATCAGATTACATTCTATGTATATGTATGTGTGTAATAAAATTGTGAAGGAATAAATTAAAAAATATGTACCCCCCAAAAAATACCTCCAAATTTCAAAAGACATTTCGGGGAGTTATCAGAAAATCCAGGCACTCCTTTGTTACTGAGTTTGGAACTTTTAAGAAAAGAGGTTACTGTTTTTCTTGATGCAGATTTTCTATTTCTGGACTTTTCACTCCTATTTGCTGGTACACTCCTCACAAAAGGAAGGAAAATACCAACAGAGAAAATGTTGTTGCTTGGGTTGAGAGCCTCACTGCCTGGTTCTGGAAGATCTCCTGATGCTTGGGTGTCCAGTAGGAGTGTGTAGCTCTCTGTCCCTATGGAACTGTTGATTTTCTTGGTTGCTGCACAGGTATTGACGGTTATAAATCAATTTTGAAATAAAAAGAATCGATTGCATTGGGGTTTTTCTCAGATTGCCTGGGTTGAACTTCTATCCAGAAACCAAGAGAAATGTTTAAGGAACAAACATTGTTGGGCATTTTTATGGTAGAGGGCTCTTAAGAGTTTTTTGTTTGTTTTCAGTTTTAAGATTCTAACAGAAGAGTGAGTCTTATTGTACCTTGTTATGCCATGTTTAGTTGATACCCCTGGGAGGCCTGCTTTCTTTCTGAAGAGGAAATGGAGGAGGAGTGGATCTGGGGGAGATCTGAGGTCCAGGTCGGGGGTCTGGGGACTGGGAGGAGTGGAGGGAAGGGAAAGTGGGGGTCAGGATGAATTGTATTAGAGAAGAATTAAAACAAAACAAAACAAAACAAAACTTGCTTTAATCTTAGTGAGGTCTTTCAACTAGATGTGGGACAAAGGTGTCATGTGAAATCTTGGTGCTGGTTAAAGTTTGTGTACATGAACCAGTGGGCAGTAACTCAGACACTTACATTATACTTTGGCAACCTAATATTTCAACATTCTAGCTCCCATTCTTATATCGTTTTCTGACAGTAAAGAAAAAGTTTCATTTTGATTTTTAACTTGCAGTTGACCAATTTACTTTATCTGCTGGGGCCCTCAATTCAAATTTGAGACCCATCTACAGCAAACACCACATACACACATTTTATATGCATATATATATATATATATATATATATATATATATATATATCTCAATATTCATATATATATTAGAAATGTGTTTCTAGCTTAACTTTAGCAAATCTCTCTTATTTATTTTATTGTGTTATTTGATTTTATTTGTTTAATATTTTTGAGACAAGATCTCACTATGTAGTAAAGTCCTGAATGAATGTGTATTGTTTTACATGGACATGGCTGTGTCAAGGACCCTAAGGCCTCAAACTCCAGGGAGTGGCAAAGCTTTCCATGGATGTGACTCAGAGGGATGTCAAAGGCTTCCTCGGGCCTGAGTGTGAATGTTGACAGCGTGCAGGAAATGTCCACCATAGCCTTTTTTCACAATGGATGTTTGTGGCCCACAGACTTCTTCCCCTCAAAGATGCTCCTAGGAGATCAGCTAAAGCTGCCTCCCTGTTCAGCGGCATTAGCTAGCACTGCATCTTTGTTTATCTGTTTGCAATAACCTGTCCTCCCAGTTCAACTGTGTATGATAAAGACGCCGAGCTGTTCATAAACAACCATTTATCTAGGGTGCTGTGTCTTCTCCATTTGCGAGCCCAGACTACCTGACCCCAGCTTTTCTGTGTCCATATGTCTGTCATTTCTTCATTCCCCCATCAGCCCTGGCCAGGGTTCCTGGACCCAAGCCAGGCAAGGACACAGCAGTACAGGTTGGCCTAAATTTACTGTACAGCCCAGGCTGTCCTCAAACTTTCAATCCTCCTGCCTCAGACTCCCAAGTGCTGGGATTATAGGTATGTTCCTGTATGCTTGGTTTCTATCTTACTTTTTAAGATTTTTCCTTTATTACTCTTTCATTTCCCTTGAACTATATGTGTTCATAAAGTCATCTTAATTAGATTCTTAGGTAAGCATCACACATTTTACATAGAACAACCCCATGATGTAGTGCATAAGTTAGGAAGTCATTCAGATGTAAAGAAATAGATATTTAATGGATAGTAACCTAAATAAAGATGCAGATATTTGTCATAGCATCATTTAAAGCCTTGACAATGATTTGAAAGGTCACAGGAATGAAAGCATGGGTAATTGAGATTCTCTTTGTTCCCTTCCTGAACATAAGACAACTGCAGTCACTGAGAACATTATATGCGGCATTTTACAGAGGAATCAAGTGGATGGGAATCCTGTTAGACTAGCCTGGTCTACATAGCAACTTTCTAACCAGCCAGGATCATGTGCTAGCAGATTTCATCTTAAAAAAATTTCAGATTTGAAGAACACGTAATCTTATAGTTTCAAAGTGTTCAGCAAGCAGTAACCTATGTAAAAATTAAAGTGCTACATAGTTTAAAACAATAGAGGCAAACATAAAGAGAAAATACTTCAAGAAACTGGAAAAAATAAGTATTACATATAGAAACAGATTTGAATGGTAGCTGGCATTCACATGCTTCCAAAACAATGAAACTTAGACAATAAAGAATAATGTTTAACAATCTGAGAGAAATAATTAAAAGGAAGATTGAATATACAATTATATTTCTAGTAGAAATATTCACAGAACAAAGTAAAATAGAAAAAGAATCTCACATAACAATTCACAATTCATCAGTAGTAGATCTGTTCTGCAAAATACTAAGAAATTTCTTGAGTTTGAAGGAAACGACAGAACATGAGAGCTCATATTTATAGAAAAAATAAAGAATAGCACGAGTGATACATAGATGGCAGGTGTAAACTCTCTTACTACTAATTGCAGACTGATAGATTTCTATGTCCAACAAGAGCACATCAGGAATCAAGGAGCTGAGCTGACAGCAAAAAGGAAAGAGTAAGTCATCGTCCATGGGGACAGTTTGGACACTTGCTGGGAATGAGTTTGAATTCATCTATTGGGAAATCAGAGTCAATGTGGGAGTGTGTGTGTGTGTGTGTGTGTGTGTGTGTGTGTGTGTGTGTGTGTGCCTACAAAATTTATTGGGATCAGAGAAGGAAGGATGCAAGAAAAATAATTTAAGTCCACAGAAACAGAGATAAAGGGATGAGATTGCACAGAACACCTACAGAAAGATCTGCTAGACAGATGGGGGCTGTTAAGCTAAAGCTGCCTTTTGTAGAATGCTGTCTTATCAGAAAGGGCCTGTCTTAGTACTTCAATGAGCTCAGGAACTGGCTGGAAGCAGTCTGTGGGAAGCTTGGCCTTTGTGAAAGTGGTGGACCAGATAGGCTGTCATAGGCTGTTAGGTGATTATGCTCCAACTATGCAGCAGAAAACACAAGTGATGTATTTTTACACCTTTTCTCAATAAATGAGGAAGTGACAAGATTGCAATCATGTGATTGGAGAAGATCTGACTAACATTGTCAGACAACTGGACTTTTTGGTATTTTTGCATTTCTATACAGAATACGTACACAATGTGCATTCATTTCATATGTATAGGAAAAATTCACCCAAATAAGGGCTGTACTGTCCATAGAGTATGTCATAAAATTTCCAATAGACTGAAATATTATGGGATAAGTTTGATAACAGAAGATGTATTAGAAATCAGTAATAGGATATCTTGAAGGTCCCAATAATTTTGGCTTTAAACAGCAAACATCCAAAGACCATATAGGTAAAAGAAGTCACAGACAAAATTATGAAGTATTTGACATGAATTAAAAATATGATGATAAGCCAGGCGGTGGTGGCGCACGCCTTTAATCCCAGCACTAGGGAGGCAGAGGCAGGCAGATCTCTGTGAGTTCAAGGCCAGCCTGGTCTCCAAAGCGAGTTCCAGGAAAGGCGCAAAGCTACACAGAGAAACCCTGTCTCAAAAAACAAAAAAAAATATGATTAACAATAAAATGTGGGTTCAGGACCAGCTTTGGCTATAGAATAAAACCCTTGTCTCAGAAGGCCAAAAATAAATACACAGATAAATGCATAAATAAATAAATAAATAAATAAATAAATAAATAAATAAATAAATAAATAAGAAAACATGACATGTCAAAATTTGAGAGACAGGGGGCTGGAGAGATGGCTCAGTGGTTAAGAGTGCCAGCGGCTCTTCCAGAGGTCCTGAGTTCAATTGTCAGCAACCACATGGTGGCTCACAACCACCTATAATGAGATCTGGTACTCTCTTCTGGCATGCAGGTGTACATGCAGGCAGAACACTGTATATATAATACATAAATAAATCTTTAAAAAAATTGAGAGACAGAAGGAGCTAAAGCAGTGCTGGAGGATAGCTTTCTATCCTATATGCTCATCTTAGAAAATCACAGTGCACTGATAAATCATCAATAGACTGAGAGTCAAAAAGAATAGAAAACAAAATGTTAATCTAGCAAGTGAATGGAACCAAATTAACATCTTGCATAGCTGTTCTCGATTTGATAAAAAAAGACTTTAAACCAAAATTAATCACAAGAGCTAAAGAAGGCCAGTATTTGTTTTAATGAAGATAACACTTAATTGAAAGGACATAACAACTGAAAAAAATATATACATAAAATATTTGGATTCCTAATATATTAAATAAAAACTGATAGAAAAGTTCAATTAGATTCTAATACAGTAATAGTTGGTGATTTCAATACTCAATTCTCATCTTTAGATAGGTCATGAAAATTAAAAGTGAACAACAGCATTAAAAACCCCACAGATAAAATTACTCATAGATCAACTGAACAAAACATATATGTGTGTGTGTGTACACATATATAACATCCCATTTAATAGACACAGAATAGAAATTCTTCACATGATCCAATAGATTTTTATCCAAAAGAGGCCATATTCTAGGCAATGTACTAAGCCTTACCAATTAGAAGAGAATCAAAATATTTTATTGTGTCCAATCAGTATATACTGTAATAAAATTTGAAACCAACATCAGGAAAATGTCCAGAAACTATACAAATCTCCTGAGAGTAAACAATACATTCTTGAATTACTAGTTAGTCATTGATGAAATCAAGGAGGAATTTTTAAAGTTCCTAGAGCCAAATGAAAATGAAGAATGGCTTGCCAGAACATGGTCATGCAGCTGAGTCAGTCCTCTTAAAGATCCCAGATAAACAACCTCAGTGTACTACAAAGTCTTAGATAAATGAGAACAGTCTAAACCCAAGAGCAATATATGATAAGAAATAATAAATATCACATCAAAAGTAATGAAATGCAGACTAAAATAACAACACAGAAATTCAATCAAAGGGATGGTATTTTTGCAAAAAAACAAAAAAGGACATTTTTTTTTTTTTGCCAAACTAACTAAAAGGAAGAGATGGAAAAAAGAAATTACTAGAGAGTCTTATGAAATATAAAGAATTATTAGGTAGTACTTTCAAAACATATCATAATAAAACTGAAAAATCTAGAAGAAAAGGATAAATTCTTAGATACTTATGACTAAGAAAATGAATAAGGTTTGCCAATTAAAATTAATTTAATAAGATCTACCCCAATAAAAGCAATGAGCAGCTTATCAATGTGATTGAAGCAATAATTAAAAAGTCCCCTAACAGAAAATTCCAGGGACAGATAGATTCATTGCTAGATAATACTATCCACAAACTATAATATAAAACTAGGAAAAAATGTGGTCAAACTCATTTTATGAAGTTAACCTTCCCCGGATTCTAAAATTGGTAAAGGAAACAATAAAGAAAACTAAGGGCTAATTTCCCTGTCAAACAGAGATAAAAAAATTCTCCCTAAAACTTCTGCTATCTAAATTCATAGCCATATCAAAAGGATTATATACCATAACCAAGTTGATTTCATCACAGAGATGAATAAAATTTGGCTAAAAATACAAAATCAATACGTGTAATCCAAAATACAAGTTGATGGAAGGACAGAAATTGTACAAGCATCTCAAGACTAACAGAAGAGGCCATCAACAAGATCACCACTCCTTCATAGTAAAAAGCCTTAAAAGAAGTAGGGATAGAAGAAACATACCTCAACATGAAAAAGACTGTTATGACAATTCATAGCCAACATGGTGGTAATGGGGAAAAACTGAGAACATTTATTTGTCTTAGTGTTCTGTTGCTATGAAGAGACACCATGACAATGGCAATTCTTTTTTTTGTTTGTTTGTTTGTTTTTTTCGAGACAGGATTTCTCTGTGTAGCTTTGTGCCTTTCTTGGAACTCACTCTATAGCCCAGGCTGGCCTCGAACTCACAGAGATCTGCCTGGCTCTGCCTCCCAAGTGCTGGAATTAAAGGCGTGTGCCACCACCACTCGGCTCGGCAATTCTTATATTTTTTTAAAAAAAAGCATTTAACTGGGGCTTGCTTACAGTTCAGAAGTTTAATCCATTCTCATCATGGCTAGGAGCATGGCAACATGCAGGCAGACACAATGCTGGAGAGGTAGCGGAGAGTTCTACATGTGGATCCATAGACAGCAGGGATAGAACTGGATTGGGCTGTTGAAACTCCAGCACCTACCCCCAGTGACACACCTCCTCCTGTAAGGCCACACGTATTCCAACAAGGCAACACCTCCTAATCCCTCTCAAGTAATGCCACTTCCTAATGACCCAGCATCCAGTTACATGGGGCCATTCCTATTCAAACCACCAGGGCATTCCTTCTGAGCACTGGAATGAAGCAAGGGGTCTACTCTCTCCATTCTTGTGCAACACAGTACTCATACTCCTCGTTAGATCAGTAAGAGGGTGAAATAAAAGGGACACAGATGGGAAAGGAAGAAGTTCATCTGTGTCTGCAAGGGACATGAGCCTATGTTTAACAGATCCCAAACACCCACTAGAATGCTCTCAGGCCTGATAAGCACATTCAGCAAAGCAGCAGGATACAAATATCAGCAATACGTTTTATATACCAATAACAAACTTCCAAAAAAAAAAATCGAGGGAAAAGAATCTTATTCACAATAGCTTCAAACATTACTGAGGAATAGACATAGCCGCAGAAGTGAACAGCGTCCATAATGAAACCTTTAAGGCACTGAGCAAAGAAATTCAAGAAGGCACTAAAGGCACTAAAAACTTTCCATGATCAAAGATAGGGAGAATTACTATTGTGAAAATGACTATATAGGAAAGCAATTAGCAGATTCACTGCAAGCTACATATAAAACCCAATAATATTATTCACAGAACTAGAAAAAAGACCCTAAAATTCACAGAGAAACACCGGAGACCCAGAATAGCCAAAGGGATCTTCACTGGAAAGAGAAATGTTTGAACCATAACCAATACCTGATTTCAAATTATACTGCAGACCTATAATAACAAAAACAGCATGGTACTAGTACAAAAACTAGCATGCGGATCAAGGGAATAGAATAAAGTACCCAGCTTACACATACCCCCCCCCCTTTTTTTTAAACAAGGGTGTCAAAGACATATGTGGAGAAAAATAATCTTTTTTGTAAAAGGTACTGAGATACTGAGAAAATTCTCTTTATACCTGTAGGGTAATGAAATAAATCTCAAGTCTCACTCTGCATACAAGTAAATTCAAATGAGTCCAAGACATTAATGTAAGCCTGAAAGTTTGAAATTTCTAGAGCAAAAAGGAAAAAAAAAACCCAAAAGCCAAAAAACCAAAACAAACCAAAACAAAAATCCTTCAAGGTATAGGGAAGGAATTTCTGAAAAGGACTCCAACACCATAGAAAATAACTCCTAAATAAGATTACATAAAGTTTAAAAGCTTCTTTACACCAGAGAAAACATTATCAGAGTAAAGAGATGGCCTACAGATGAGAAAAAAATAATTACCAACTGCATTGCAAACAGGGGATTAATATCTAAACTACATAAAGATCTGTAAAAAGTAAGAACTGTAAAAAGTAAGAACTAAGTAAGTCGTTGCAGTGAAAGCAATGTTTTTGGACATGTCAGGACTTCTGCACACATGAACTCAAAGGGCCTGTGGCATAAATGCATGCACAATATTTGCACAAGATCAAGCCAGCCCACATCCTACCATGGATTGGGCAGGGGTGTCATGAGTTACCATTCCTGCACCAGGAGCTATCCCCAGCCGATGGCTTCTGGAGGGAATCAGTTTACTTCAGGGATGCAGTTGCTGAGAGCAAACACATGGTTGAATGGAAAGCCCTACACCCATGCACACTATAGAACTAAGTAGGGGTATGAAAAGAGCACATGAAATTGGGAGAGAAAAAGGGTGGTGAGGAGATTTGGGGAGAATTGGAGAGGTAGGAATGAGGGAGTGGCTTTGATATAAATACAGAACATTCATGTATAAAATTCTCAAACTATAAAAAAAGACATTGGGACAATTAAAACCAAAAACAAATCAAATCATCCAATCAATAAATGAACCAATGAACTGGATAGACAGTTCTTAATAAAGTACAAATGGCCAACTAGTACCTGACAAAGTGTTCGACAGCCTTAGCTGTCAGGTAAATGCAAATTTAAACTGGTTTGAGGCTCCACCACATCCTAGTCAGAATGGCTGTCCCAAAGGAAACAAATGACAGCAAATGCTGTCTGTTGAGGAAGCAGAGAAAGTGGCAATGTACACTTACTCATGCTGTGGAAATCAGTACACAGATTCCACACAAAACAGAAAGCACTACTGTATAACCTAGCACTCTTGGACATTTACCTAAAGGACTCTAAGACAACACGTACGTGTCAGAGTGTGTACCACTACGCATCTCTCTCTCTCTCTCTCTCTCTCTCTCTCTCTCTCTCTCTCTCTCTCTAATGGGTGTAGCTAGAGCTTTCCTGCCTTGCCCACTGTCAGGACAAATCTCTGTCACCCGCCAGTCCCACAGCCACTCAGACCCAACCAAGTAAACACAGAGACTTATATTGCTTACAAACTGTATGGTTGTGGCAGGCTTCTTTCTAACTGTTCTTTTTTTTTTTTTTTTAATTTATTTATTATGTATACAGCATGTATGACTACAGGCCAGATGAGGGCGCTAGATCCCATTACAGATGGTTGTGAGCCACCATGTGGTTGCTGGGAATTGAACTCAGGACCTCTGGAAGAGCAGTCAGTGCTCTTAACCTCTGAGCCATCTCTCCAGCCCAAACTGTTCTTATAGCTTAAATTAGCCCATTTCCATAAATCTATACCTTGCCACATAGCTCGTGGCTTACTGACGTCTTCACATGCTGCTTGTCATGGCAGCAGCTGGCAGTGTCTCCCTGCCTTCCTGCTCCAATTCTCCTCTCTGTTAGTCCCGCCTATACTTCCTGTCTGGCCACTGGCCAATCAGTGTTTTATTTATTGACCAATCAGAGCACACATTTGACATACAGACCATCCCACAACAAATGGGGGTGCTTGGGATTAAACTTAGATCCTCACACTTGTGCAGCAGACACTGTGCTGACAGTTATTTCTTGAACCCCAACCCCAAATTATAGGAAATCTCTTCGCTAACTAGAATACAAGGTCTATCTTCTGCCAACCAGGTGTATAGGAGACTCTGATAAAGGATGCCTATGTAAAACCTTCAGCCAATGGCATTCTTTAAGATGATATACTGAAAGCCTTTCTCGAGATTAGGAATAGCAGAGAGATGATCACTCTTGTTAGTTCTATACATGACTATCCTGGAACTCTGACCTAGTGAAAAGAGGCAAGAAAGATAAATAAATTTATAAAAATTGAACATTAAATTCTCTTATTGTCTAAAGAGAAAATCTAAGAAATAAAACCAACCATGCTATTCATAAAGGGATAGGATAATTTTGTATAGTGTGGTTTCAATATATGCAACAATTTTCCATGTATTAGTAACCAACAATTGGAAATTGAATTAATACCACAATTATGAACTACTTAGGGAGAAATGACTATATAATTATATAACTATATATATATATGAAATTTATACATAAAAAATCAAAACATTATTAAGAGATGTTAAAGAAGACCAAATTAAATTAGGTTGATTTATTAGAAGAAGTAATACCGCTAAGATGCCAGTTTTCTTCCAGTTTAACTATAGCCTGGGTAAAATCCAAGTAATAGCCCAAGCAGAGCTTTTTAAGACAAAACAAACTAATGAGGGGTTCTTGCTCTTTTCTTCTATGGTTCTAGGGATCAAACTCAGGACTGTGAGCATGTTAGGTTAGCACTCTGTCACTGAGTGAGCTTCAGCCTCAAGCCATATCTGAAATCTTTGTGAAAGATTAAAAAACAAACTAAACCAATCAGAAAAAAAAACAGGAGCAAAAATAAAGGATGTCGTCTGATCACAATAAGGACTATAAAGTTACAATGAACAAGTGTGGTGTTGGTGCAAGAATAAATAGAAAACAAAAATAAAAACAGAATAGAAAGTTTAGAAATGTCTACATAGTTTAAGGATTAATTAGTTTTTTTAAACTGAAGTGCCAGAGAATTTAGTGGTATAGAGAAAGCCTGTTCAACAGATGGTGCCAGGACACCAAATAAACACACAGAAAACAATGAGCATTGATTCCTGCCTTACATCATACATAAAGGTTAACTGAGATTGAATGAAGCCCAGCATGCGGATTCACATTTCCAGAAGAAAAGAGAGCCACTAGCATAATAAACTATTCTAGTATCGTTCCTATTTATGTTTTTATTTGATAATTTCATACATGTATACAATGGATTTTGTTAATTTTCCACCCTGCCCCCCACTATGACTACTCTCATCCCCTCCCTCTCCAACAGAAATCCTTATTCCCAACAAAGAGAACATCTCAATCTTGGAATGACCAAATGCTTCTCTAAAAAGATATACACAGCACTGATCACTAAAAATGTGAAATGAGAAAAGTTTTAAAATCTTCAAATCACTAGAGGAATAATTATTGAGAATAATCTATAAGCTAGCCACAAAAAGGGTAAATATTTTCAAAACTTATTTTTTTCTTAAGGTGCTTGTAGAAGGAATAAGTTAGAAGGTCCCACAAAGTACAGAAGTAAAAAGATGAACAATCCAATTTTATAAACGAGTGAATTTTGTCCAGACACGTGGCCAATAAGCACAGGAAAGTATGTTCAGCTTACAGAAGGGAACTACAGGTTACAGTGTTCACCCATGTGGACGTCTGAAGGCAACAAGACAGTGTCAAATATCAGACAGGTGACAGTGCGTCCAAAACATTCATAATTGCTGGTGGAGATGTAAAGTTGTAGCAGGAACCTTAAAAGTTCTTATTAATAAAGAACAAACTTGAAGCCAGGTATTGGGGTAAACACGGGAAGATCAGAGAGACAGAACAAGCCACAGCTACCTCACCTCGCCGGATCCTCAGCTGGTCTTGTTTCCTCAGACTGGAAGCCTCTCAGCTCAACTGTGCTGCTCAAAACCTAAAAGTTTAACCAGCCAAATGCTTCTAGTTCCTGATCTTCACACCTTATATACCTTTCTGCTTTCTGCCTCACTTCCTGGGATTAAAGGTTCACTTCTTGGGATTAAAGGCATGTCACCATGCCTGGCTGTTTCCAATGTGGCCTTGAACTCACAGAGATCCAGAGGGATTTCTATCTCTGGAATGCTAGGATTAAAGGTGTGAGTGCCACCATTTTCTAGCCTTTGTATCTAGTGGCTGTTCTGTCTCTGACCCCAGATAAGTTTATTAGGGTGTACAATATTTTGGGGAACACAATATCACAACAGTCAGTTGAATTTTTTTTTGGGGGGGATACAGAATTTCTATTTCCTTAAGGAAAAATGTTTCCATGTTTATAAAAATAGTAATTTCTATAAAACAGACCATGTAGTTGCTCTTTACAGCAATCATATTTAAGAACTTGGAGAATTTTACAGATGTTATGTTAAATAAAAGAATCCAGGAATAGACCATCATATACTGTGTGATTCTGTATGTGACATTCTGGAAGACATGGAACTAATTTAACTTGTGGGAAGAAGTTTGGTTGTGATTGCTTCTGGGACAGATGCATGATGTATTGGGGAGAAGTCCAGAGTGGAATTTCTCAGGGGGGAATAAGTATGTCAGAGGTGTGGTTTTCTATGGTACCGATATTTGTCAAAATTTATTAAGTCGAATACTTAAAGTTTGTATAGCTTAATGCCAAGGAGAAACACTGCAATGCATATTTTGCCATTTACAATGGTATGATAATCAGTACTGAAACTGCTTTTTGGGTAGTCTAAGTTTGGGCAAATAAATACACTCAAAATAATAGGAACTAGTTTTCTTACTATTAAAGGAATTAAAACATTAAATGAGAAAAGTCTAGAAAACCCCTGTGTTGTTGAAGTATGATGTAAGGTATTAGAAAAATGCCTGTAAATGCATAGATACATGTATGTGCATACTTGATAAGTTCACTTTTATCTCCAAGCGTTGCAAGCTTGGAAGTTTGAGGCAAAAAGACACACTGTCAATGAGCAACAGCTCCCTCCCAGGTATTCACTGTAGATAGTTTTTTCCACCTAAAGAAACCAATGGTTCTTGAGATGGCTGTCCCCCTTAGTCAGGGTGAGAGCAAGATGAAAGCCTCAGAAAGAAAAGAAATGTTCAAGGAATGAAGGGGACTCGGGAGAGCACAGGGGTAGTTTCACCTCTGAAGCATCAGGACCTTGGAGGCTGTCACCTTCCTGAGGCTGTGTCACCTTATAAGAACATCCACAACACAAAGGGTGATCATTAGTGAGGTATTTTGAACCCATCAAAGAACAATAACCACCCTGAAATCTGTGGGAGACTCGTGGTCCAGAAAGATACACCTGCTGTGATCTGTTTACTATGAAAAGAAGCTACTGGAACCCTGGACAGAATGGACCACCCAAAAGATGATTGCAAACTGCATTTGTGTGACAATGAGGAGGACCCAGGGGCACACACCTCCCTGGGCTTTTCTTAGAGAGCACTACTAGCTTCTCTCCTTGGCTTCTCAGGAATGATCCTCTCACAGCTCTGGCAGGGACAATACAAAGCAAAGGACATTCAAAACATAAAAGTGTCCTTGGGATAGGACTTGACCAGCATGCAAGTCTGAAACTTTCCCATAGACAGGATTCCCATGTTACCTTACTTTACCAAGGAGAAAATAAAAACATAAGCAATCTATAGGAGCCAGGCTTTAAAAGGAGCAGACTAATAACTCTAACTCAAGGAGTCTAGAGCAGCAGAAAACAATTTACCACTGGAGAGATTCTTCTGATATTCACATCCCCCAGACACAGGCCCACAAGAAGACTGGAATTTAACTAGGCTGTTATAAATGTTTCCCTCCTCAATACCTTAACCGTATCAAACTGGCTAAGCATAATAAATTAGATTACAGCTGGAAGCTGCAAGGCAATCTTACACTGAGGAAGTATACCTAAGAAAGTTTGAATTCAAAAATGGTGGTAGATGCTTGTCTAGAGCAAGAGTTACTTTTCTATGTCCATTTTAGCAGTTTTTAATTTTAGGTCTGATATTTAAATGTTTTGTCCATTTTTTGTGTTGTATAAATGTAATACTATTTTGATCTATTTATTAAAATAATATTGACTAAAAGAGGACAAGTCAAATATTAAAAAGACAAAGATGAAGAGGCCATAAAAGTAATTTGAAGTGTCTGAAGTGTCTGGGACTGCTATGCACAGCATATGGTGAACATAGCCCAGTGGCCAGGCTGATAGATTAACAGAACTAATTGTACAGGTTGATCATTCCAAAAGCACTCACAGGACACAGGTGCTGGAACTCTTAGGACAGAAAATTGAAAATGGCTGTGATTACTACGCTAAAGGGAAAATGTAGGCCTCATGCAAGAAAACATGGGCTACATAACAGAAGTGAAAACTCTAAGAAAGAATTAAAATTTAGAAGTATCAACACAAATAAGTATTTTTCATAGATGTATCAATACCTTTGGAATGGCTGAGAAAATAAAGTCGGTGATCAAGAAGCCAGGAAAATAGAAACATTGTACACTTACAAGCCATAGACAAAACAAAAACAACCACGAAAATACAAACATTGGGGGGACATAGTATAATGTGTCGAATGTATGTAATTAGAACTCTAAATGGGAAGGAGGCAATTGGGCAGAAGAAATAGCTGATGCAAAAATGACTAAAAATGCTTAAGTGATAATGATGAACACCAAACTACAGGTTCTGGTCACCCCAAGAACAAAAAAATAATATAGATAATAAGAGTAAAAAGAAGAATCAAAATAAAATACCCCAAACAACTTAGGCATATTATAGCCAAACTATAGAAAGCCAAATGTAGAGAAATGATACCAAAGGAAGCCACGGGAGAAAAATAACCTCATCAGTAGAGAAACTAAATTTAATATTACTACAGCCTTTTTCAAGAATGCATTGGGTGATAGCAGAATTTAAAACAGACATGGCTAGCTGAACCGATGACAGTAGTAAGTGTGGGAGAGAGAAGTCGGGAATACTTGAGATACCTGAACTACATGTTTTCTAAATATGGATTTATATATTTGATATATATGACAAATGTGAGGGCAACCAGTATTTTTAAATGTGAAATTGATCAACATTTATGCTGATATAAATAACTGAATACATACATGGGACAAATAGATAAATCTACTGCATAGAATAATTTCATGTACTGTGTTCTGTCCTCAGTTTTCATGGAAGTAGCACATTATTACTCCTATTCTTTATGTATGAATTGAACACTGAGTTTTTTTCTTCCCCAGAAATATGGTGTGAAAGGAACAAAGTAATTGTGGAGTGAAGAAACCTGACAAACACTTGGTTTGCCTGTACTGGCCAGGTGGTCAGTTACCATCAACAGCAATATATCATATCAATGACCTATAGTTTTCACACAGTATGGTAAAAGTGCCATTTTATCTTCATTATTGCCCTTCTAAAAACCCATAAACCCAAGTAACTGGGACACAAAGATCAGGCAAATCTTAACGAGTGAATGTTATACAAGGTGCCACACTAGGACCAAAAATTGTCAAGGTCATCAAAAAATTTAAAACAGAGAAAAATTGCTATAGCTTAAGGAGATAAGGTGACTAGATATGTATTATATTATTCTAAATGGAATCTTAGAATAATAAAGAAGAATATTAGAAGAAAACTAAGAAAATCTTAAGAAAGTATGGAATTCAATTAATTTTTCATACCTTTAACACATTAGTGTAAGGTAATAGGGGAAACTGTATAAATGACCAGATTTTATTGCTAGGTCTGTGGCTATTTTAAATGATTATTTTTAAACCTATAATCACGGGTTTAGAGAGGTTCCTATTAGTCAATTATGGAAAATGTATTACTGAAATAAAATAATATAGTGGAGGTATGTGTAGATACATATAGCTCAGTAGTAGAACACCAGCATGTGAGGGACCCTAGCTCTGTAGCACTATAAAAATAATATGAACTATATACAGTCCATTGATTGTAATTCATTGGATAAAATCAACACCAGCATGTGAGGGACCCTAGCTCTGTAGCACTATAAAAACAATATGACACTATATACAGTCCATTGATTGTAATTCATTGGATAAAATGAATGACTCCTAACTTTCTATAAAAATAATTGGCATAGAAAGGTATCCTTTTCTTTATAGGAGAATGTTGATCAGTAAAGACAGAAGGAACTATGGGGTTAGACTATTGCCGGTAATGGGAATATAGTATCACCAATGGATTCAAAAACTAGTGAATAGAAGAGTTAACTGAGGAATAGGGAATTTGTACATTACAAAATATCAGCTCGCTAATTACTAATTAATCACACTGGGAGGGTCATTAGCTTTACAGCTAAGGAACCTGGCAGAAAACAGTTAAACTGAGGGACTACTGCTGGCACTCCTGTTACTGGGATGGTTAATTGCAGGGGCCTCTTGATACAATGTATTAGGTAGTATCCAGAATCACATTTATGACATTCCTGTGGATAAATGCATGACCTAAGTCTAGGAATGAGGAAACAGTAGATGTATCCAAACATAGAGGCTTGACAAAAATTGGCTCTGGAGTCTTCAACATATTGGGGTCAAAACTCAAAAACCAAGGAAACTGCTATGGTAAAAAAGTGGTTCTCAGCCTTCCTAACGCTACAACCCTTTAACACAATTTCTCATGTTGTGGTGACCCCAACCATAAAAGTCTTTTCATTGCTACTTTATATCTGTAATTTTGCTACTGTTATGAATCATAATTTAAATATCTGCACTTCCTGATGGTCTTGTGCAGACTTTGTGAAAGGGTCATTTGACCCCCAAAGGAGCTGCAGCCCACAGGTTGAGAACCATTGCATTAAAACACTGCTTCTTAAATATGTCCATCTGTGACCTTCCCAGATGTGCTTCTATATAATCTATGGTATACAGACATAAGAAATAGGTACAGAAGTTTAATATTTACTAATAATAAATCATAAATACTTTAAAAATTATTTTGTATATATGAAAAATTTTCATTTTTGATTAAAGATAACAAACCTGCATGTTAGTAAGATGGATGGCTATGCTTATTTATTTTTGCATAATGAACTAAATCTTGGCTGAATATTTCATCTTTCAGGTCAGAGAACAACTTCACCATTTTTCAGAGCTGATCAATATTTTGACTTTAAAATCGTCAATGTTGAGAATGCTGCTTACTGCAATTACATAGTGCAAATGGCAGAAGAATGTTAACTGGGCTTTTCAGAAACTGTAGGAAATTTTGTTCTAATGCCTTGCCAAAATTGACTTGTTGATTTTTTTTTTTTATGAAACTCAAATCAGAAACATTTTAAAATCAAAGGTTCTAACACAATACCACCAAAAGATATACTAATTTGTTTTGAAACTGCTGGTGAATGGCAGTATGAAAATACTAAGTCTTTGCTGTTTCGTTATTAAACTGTTATATTTCCATAGGAGCAGAAAACTTTGTATGTACAATAAAACACTGCAGTTTATTCCGTACAATAGTCTGGAATCTGAGCTAAGGTGTTTAAAGAAACTTTGGTGGGTGTTGCATGGAAGGATGACAGGCACAAGGCAAGGCACACATTTTGTGTGTTCAGAACCAAGGCTTTTTGTACATCTTGGTGATGTATGCTTAAAATTTTATGATGGTGTGGACCTGCAATTTAAAAAGACTGTAGACCGTCAGAGCACCAGACACCAGCCCATTTCATACCAGTTTCGAGTATGGTTATTGGGATGACTCTTAAAGTGACATTAGGTTGGAGTGCTGTGATAAACTAGGTTTCAAATTTATTTTGCCTTAGAGTGACTCCTCATTTAATTGATTGATATGCTAGGGTCATCCCAGGACAACTTGACATAGAATAAACTAAGCTCGCAGATTTTTATAGCTGCAGAAAAGATAGCAAATCTATTTTCCTGCAAAATCTATAATATAATTGCACATTCAAATTTAAGACATGCTGTTTAAAAAAAATGTTGTATCTAACATTATATGAAACCTTGTTTGAAAAAGTCCCAATTATAAGTATCCTTATTAACAAGCTTCCAAGCATCATTCTGAAAATCAAAAAGCCTCTGTTAGATGATGAGAGCAAAACAGTATACAGAAATATTTAATGTATTACTTTCAAGCACAAAGTAATTTATGCTAATTCCTATTTTGGGGTAGGGAAGTCTCTTTTGAAATATTGACAAATGGTGTTATTTGCACATGACTAGATGCTTCCAGAGTTTGAATGTTGCAGTTTTTTAAAAATACCCATTATAATGAAACAACCTCTGTTTCAGGCTAGTGTCACATTGGAACCCACTGCTATTTCTTAGTGTACATTTCAAACATTAAAGTTAAATTTAAGTCAATAATTGTTAAGAAGGATGTCAAAAGATCCCAACATCGAACAGTCTCTGCTTCATGAGCTGCAGCCTGAACTGGAAGTCATTTTGTTGTTTTAACTTAGGTCCCTAAAATTACGTTACTTGTTTTCTACAGAAAGCACATGTGTCTAGGGAATTATCCATTTAGCCTGTTTCCCAGATTTCTTGGATATAAGTTTTCAAAGTACCTCATGAGCATCCTCTGCCTTTCATTGGAATCTGTAGTAACCTCCATTTTTACATCTCTGGTTTTTTAATTTTGACCTTTTTTTTTTTTTCCTTTCCTTTAGTTAATCTGCCTCAGGATTTGTCAATTGCATTTCTTTTCCAAAGAACTTCCTTTTTGTTCAATCTTATGTATTGTTCTTTTAGTATCCATTTTAATAATTTCTGCTCCATTTTAAGAAGCATTTCTTGGCATCTAGTGCCTTTGGGTCTTTCTTGCTTGAGACATTGAGATGTACCATTAGTTTATTTATTTGAGATCTTTCTGGATTTTTAAGGTGCATACTCATAGCTATAGACTTTCCTCTTTGGACTTCCTTTTTTGTATAACAAAATTTCTGGTAATTATGCCTTTATTTTCTTTTGATGCTAAGATTTCTTACATTTTCCTCCCTGATTTTTCAAAGATCCACTACTCATTGAAGAGTGTATGGAAGTCTCCATGCAATTGTGTGGTTTCTGTGCTTTTTCTTGTTATTGATTTCTGTTTTTATTTCTTTTTGATCTTATAAAATACAATAAATTATTTTTATTCTTTTATATTCATTAGACATGATTTGTGACTTGGATGTGATCTGTTTTGAGAAAGTTCCATGGGATACTAAGAAAAAAGGCCATTTTGTATCTTTGGCAAGGAATAGTTTATCTGTATCAGTTAAGTTTGTTTGATATAGGTATAGTTTAACTGTAAGTTTTCCTTATTGATTTTTTGTTCAGATGATCTACCTACAGATGACATTGGAATATTATAATCACCAACTATTATTGTATAAGTGCCTGTCATAATTTTATTTTTGTTGTTTAATTAAATTAGGAATACCAGTG
The DNA here is from genome assembly GCF_049852395.1 of Peromyscus maniculatus bairdii. Lineage (NCBI taxonomy): Eukaryota > Metazoa > Chordata > Mammalia > Rodentia > Cricetidae > Peromyscus > Peromyscus maniculatus. The sequence goes on from NC_134857.1 coordinate 113,522,847, forward strand.
TTTGTTTGTGTGTATGTATAAATAGTATTTTAAGGGAAGTGACACAGAAAATTGAGAGACAGAAATTATGTTAAATGAAATAATAGAAGAGGAATATGGGGGCTTGAGGGCAATGTTGTTGAGGGGATGAGACAAGAGCAAGAGATTATTTTAAAAGAAATAAAGAAAATGGTGTTTCATTAGAAAAAATTATTTCTCATCACTGAAATAGTTAAAAACATTGCCAGATAATGTAAGAAGGGGAATTAAGAACAAATGCAAAGCATTTAAAAACCCAGTAGTACTAAATGTAAAGAAGACAGAAAAAAAGCAAATATAGAGACTGAAGAGAAAAATAACCAAGTAAATGAGAAACATCTCAATGATGAAAAAATGCATAAAAACAATTAGATTAATGAAGTGGAATATAATAACAAAATAATTAAAAATAAATAAAGTGAAATGCTGGTAAAAATAGCTAGGGTGAAAAAATAAGAAAGCAATGAATAAGAACTTCATTTTGGGGTCTTAAATGATAAAGACGACCAACAGATGCCTGAGGCCAGGTGAATCAGTTAAACTCTCTGATTCTTTCTTAAGGCTTGTGTGAGTGCTGAGTTTGTTTTGGGCACAGTATCTTTTAGAGCTGTCTTCACTTTTATAGCTCTCCTTCACATTCCAGGGGCCTCTGCTTGGCATCTCAAGCTTTTCAATCAGTGGGTTGGACAAATGCATAATCCTACAGAGACTCCCTGAATCACATCCCTGGCTGATAACATTCTAACTGGGGCCTATCTCCCACGTAAATTGGGATTGAGGGGAGCAATCACAACATGGAAATTGGTACAGATTAAAGAACCTTTGCACATCACAGTCTCCTGAAATTCATCATTCTACCCGAGGGATACAGCTGTGGGTACACCTCTGGACCTTTAGGCTCTACAGCAGCGAATAAGTATGCATTTCTAGGGCTTGATCTACTCTAGCTGTTCTCAGATTTCGAGCTGTCAAACTGCAAGCATGTTCTCAGCTGAAGAGATCTACTCCTAGGTCTTGGAAGTAGAGTGTCTTATGCAAAGCTCTGAGCCAATCCTTTATTCCCTGCACTTCCTCCCCACCTTTTCACAACTGTCCCTCTGAGCTCTGGGAAACCAAACTGGTGCTCCCTGACCTGTGACTGTTCCCTGTCTCCAGGGTCCCAGGGTAGGTCAATTTTCATCAATAGTTTGTCTTTCAAGATGACTCCTGGCGACTGCCTTCTGGGGCATACAGAGTGACAAAATGGAATCTCTCTGTACTTCTTACTCATCCATTGGTATAATCATTGTCTTACCAATACTTAGAGCTGGATTTGAGGAGTGTGAGTATTGTAGGCTTCTCATGAGGTTAGAACTGCCTGTCTCTTGTCTCTTGCCTGGCTTATATTTTGGAAGAGGATTTTTCTTTTGTTTTTACATTTATTTTAAATATATTTTAAGGGATATTTATTTATTTATTCTGTTTAAGTGGACAAGTGTTTTGTTTGCATGTATTTATGTGGACCATATGAGTGCCTAGTGCCTACTTAAGTCAGATCCCCTGGAACTGGAATAATGGATGATTGTAAACCACCATGGGGGTTCTGGGAACTGAACCTGGATCTATTGCAAAAGCAGCAAATGCTCTTAACCACTGAGCTACCTCTCACCTCCCTTATTTTACTTTTTAGTTAGAATGCAAAGTAGCAGATTTCCTTATGACATTTACGTGCACACCATAGTTTCATACATATCTGCCTCTCTACCCCATTTCCCTGCCCTCCTCCTGATTTGTACCCCTCTGGTTCCACTGTTCCACTTTACTATCACGTGCATTCTGTTACTCTCCTCACTCTCTTCTCTGAAAGCTTCCTTTTATATCTATAGGGTTCCCTTCTATTTTCCTGATCTCTACTTCCATTCACACATACACACACACACACACACACACACACGAAAATTAGGTGCTAGGATCTGCATGTAAGAGAGAGCATGCAGTGTTTGTCTTTCTGAGCCTGATTTACCACACTTAATATGTGTTGCATTTCCACTCATATTACTACTAATTTCATTTTTCTTTATAGTTGAGTAAGATCACATTGTTTACATGTACCATGTTTTCTTCATCCAGTCATCAAGTTGTGCATGATATGGACCGATTCCATTTCCTTGCTATTGGGAATAGAGTAGCAGGAAACAATGCTAAGCATGTGTCTTTGTGGTGGAGTGTAGTGTCCTTTGGGGAAATGCCCAGAAATGCTATAGCTGGGTCATATGGTAGTTCTATTTTTAGGGTTTGAGAAATTTCATATTGATTTCCATAGTGGCCCTACCATTTTGTACTCCTGCCAACAGTGAATAAGGGTTCCACTGTGCTCCGCTCTTCTCTAACACTTGTGGTTCATTTTCCTAATGGTTGCTACTCTGTATGGGTAAGATGGAATCTCAAAGTGATTTTAACTTGTATTCTTTCCCGATGGCTAAAGATGCTTAACACATTTAAATTATTTATTAATCATTTATATTTCTTCTTTTGAGAAACATCTGTTTAGTTCATTGGCCCGTCTATTGATTGATGGACATTTTTGATGTTTTAAGTTTTTGTAGTTCTTTGTATATTCTGTACATTAACCCCTGTCTGAAGTATGCCTACCAAAGATTTTCTCCAATCCTGGAGGTGGTCTGTTCATTTTGTTAATGGTTTCCTTTGCTGTGCAGAAGTCTTTTACTTTCTTGCAATCTGCTTTGATATTTTGGGGGCTACCTGTGTTATTGAGGTTTTACACAGAAAGTCCTTGCCTATACCTTTTAAAATTCACATGAGGGGGAAAGCTGAGTAACTTCTCTTTAATTTGGGTTACTTGGGCTTGAGGAGATAGATGCACTCTGCAAAGGGAGTTTATCCTGTCATTTCACTGGGATGATTGGGTAGAGCCATGATATGAAGACTAAGACACCTAGACTAGGTGGTGAAACCCTACACAAGTGCCCCTTTCCAGGCTACCTTAGCACTAAAGGAAAGCTGGTGTCTGACATCATCAATCCTGACCCTGACACTTCTGTAAAAGCATGAAGCACACATGTGGTAAGACAAATCAAACCACAGAAGTACAATCTTGGTACCACAGTATAACTAGCTTACATCTACAGTCACTGCAATATTGAGACCCTGCTCATAGTGCTCCTGTTTGTCTGTCCTAGAGCCGTGCCATTCTCATGGCTCCCTAGCACTCCCAGCTCCGTGTCTGTCTCTGCTCTCTATTTCTTTAAGGTTGTTACTACTCTGTATACACTTAAAACCAAAAACAAAAGTACAAATGCACAAATATCTCACGGCCTCTTATAAATAAACATCCTGCTTTTTCACATTGATTCTTGGGGAATCCTCGTGGCCTTTACATAAGATTTCTGCTTCTTTATTGTGTGTGTGTGTGTGTGTGTGTGTGTGTGTGTGTGTGTGTGAGAGAGAGAGAGAGAGAGAGAGAGAGAGAGACCGTGTGCTTTTCTCTCTCTGCTTCTCTCTCTCTCTCTCTCTCTCTCTCTCTCTCTCTCTCTCTCTCTCTCTCTCTCTGTGTGTGTGTATGTGTGTGTGTGAGCATTACAGATTCCTATCTTATTATGTATCTATTTAGGGATGAGGCAGTAGTTCACATCGATGGTCACCATAATAGCTGATAGAGAAGGAAGGCAGGTAGGATGCCATATGTGGCCATGTGGTAGGTGGGTTGCAAGCATGACTTTCTAAAAGTTCTTATTCAGCATCCCCCAAAAGAAATCAGAAGATACAGTGGACAAAATTAAGGTTGCAAGACTTTAAGCATTACTGACCTTTCAAAGAAAATTAAGCTGGGAAATAAGACTGAAATACAACACTAGATTTAAAAAGTCAATTTACATAGAAGTTGCACTTTTGATTCACATACACAGGAAAATGAAAATTCTGGGAACTGATGTGTGGATGTGTTAAGTTTAACACCTTATACACTGTGGACATGATAACAGCTGGGGATGTTTCACAATGTGCATTTCCCCTCTTTTCCTGCTAGTGTTCCCAATCTTAGCTTAGAATGCTTGTTTGGATGAACATTTTACATTAATTTCAAGAGCTCTAAATGATTCCATGGGAATATCTTGATATCTAAACATATGAATCCAAATTAAAACATTATTGACAACAACCCATCAAAATTTATTTTACCTTGAAGTATTTTATTAAGTTATTATTATTATTTGGATAATCACATCTAAATGATATAGGTAACAGGATATTGATTTTTTTCTCTTATGTTGTAATCTGGACATTTCTTTTTATAACTATTTGAAGAATATGCTAAATCACTCCTTCCAACTTCTGGGGCTGAATTTTCCTTTTATAAGTGACCTGACTACTTTTCCAATGGTATCTCTCTCTTTTTCTCAAAAGCATAGATAGTAGTTGAATTGGATTTCTTTCTAAAATACGGTTTAGCTATAAGGTACTAAAAAAAATCCATATCTTTCATAGTTCATATATGTGTCTTAAATGAGTGATTACATCAGTAGGACTATAACGATGTTGGGTGATGTAAAGGAAAGAAGGAAAATCTTATACCACGAGTTTGAAGAAAGTTGTAGTTAAAAAATACTGCTGTTTAACTGGTAGGAGCAGATATCAAGACTCACAGCAAAACACTAGGCAGAGTCAGGGAACCCTGTAGAAGAGGGGAAGGAAGATTGTAGGAGCCAGAGGGGTTGAAGACACCATGAGACCATCAGCCACAGAATCAACTAAGCAGGGCTCATACGGTCTCATGGAAGCCACAAACATGGACACTGTATGGGTCTGAGTTAAGTGCTCTGCATATATGTTATAGTTGCATTGCTTAGTGTTCCTGGGGAATTCCCAACAGTGGGAGTGGCAGATATATCTCTGATGGTTTTGCCCGCTCTTGGGACCCTTTTCCCCCTATTAGGTTGCCTTGTCTAGTGTTGATATGAGGGTTTGTGCCTAATCTTACAGCATCTTGTTAGGCCATGTTTGGTAGATAGGCCTGTTTTTTTTTGTTTTTTTTTTTTTTAAGGGAAACAGAGGAGGAGTTGGTCTTGGGGAGAGGGGAGGTATAGGGAGAGACTGGGAGAAGTGGAGGGAGGGAAAACTGTGGTTGGGATGTAATGTATGAGAGAAGAATAAAAGCAAAACAAACAAACAAAAATACTGCTGTTTATTAAATGTACATGATTAAGTTAATCCCTTCAAATTAAAGCTTCAGGCATGACTTATATGACATTGATGCTAATATTAATTTGTAATCCAACTTATTTTCCTGAACTTGAGACCCATATGTGTTGGTGTGGTGGTTTAAATAAGAATAGCCCCCATGGGCTCATATATTTGAAATTTTAGTAGCCAGGGAGTGAAAATGTTTGAGGAAGATTAGTATGTTAGGAGGTCTGGCTTTGTTGGAAGAGGTGCGGCCTTGATGGAGGAAGTGTGTTGCTGGGGGCCGGCTTTGAAGATTCAAAAAGCCTACACCAGACTGAACATTACTTCCTGCCTGTTTGCTAGTCTGCATGCTTCCACGCTCGTTCCCTGCCATGATGATAATGGACTAAGTTTCTGAAACTGTGAGTAAGCCCCCAGTTACAAGCTTTCTTTTATAAGAGTTTCCCTGGTTATGGTGTGTCTTCATAGTCATCAAACAGTGACTAAGAGAATTAGGTATTCTACAGAGAATCATATCAAAATTGTTTTAATATAAATTTGATATTTTGCCATCACATTCCTGAACTATCTTCTCCTGGGATTGACTCTAGAACCAACTTAGGCATTCAAGCAGACATATATTAATCTTATTTTCATTTATACTTATGTAGTATAGCTTCTCAAGATCACCAAATTTTGAGTTTTTTTCTATTTGCAAAAGTTTTCTTAAGTATAGTCTCTTTTTCATTCAGTACTTTCATCCAACTTACCAATTTCATTAAAAATAATACAGTAGGCTGGGGAGGTGATTCATTTGTCAAGTGCTTCACACATAGACATGAAGAATTGATGTGTATCTCCAGCACCCACATAAAAGCTGGGTGTAGTGGCATGTGTCTGCAACCCCATTGCTGGGAAGCAGAGACAGGCAGATCATGGAAGCTCATTGGTCAGTGAGTCTAGCTAAATCAATGACCCTGCCTCAAAAAATAAGGAGAAAGCTTAGAGGGAGACACCAGCCATCTACCTCTGGCCTTCACATATTCCACCCCACAGCACACATTTGCACATGTACCTACATGTGCATATAAGTCTATATACTGCACATATACATGGGCACACACATGAAGAAAAGCACAGGTGCTGCAATTATTTCTACTTAAGTATTTCCAAGTAGTGTCTCTCATTTTGATTTATAATTCCTTTCTGAATTCAACATGCTTTTGTCAAATATAAGACTGATATTTTTAATGTATTGTTTGGTGTTATTTGTGGATATCATCTGATCCACAGCTTTTCTTTGAAAAAGTTTTATTACTGATTTAATCTCATTGCTTACTATGATCTGTTTAGTTTTATAAATGCCCTTTAGATGGCATTTTAGTTGGTCATATATATATATATATATATATATATATTGCATGTATGTATGTGTGTGTATTTTTTTCTAGATTTTCCATTGTATTCAAATATTTTTTCAAAGTAATTTCATATTTACCTCTGGATTTTGGTGGTATCTATTATAATAACCCCCTTCTCTAATTATAATATCTTCCAATTTTTGTTAATCCATGTCTTCTCTCATTTTTGGTTAGTTTTTCTAGGATTTATCTATTTTTCTAAATAACCAATTTTTTATTTTCCTTTACTTTAATAGAATCTGTATTCTCTCTTCTTTATATTACATTGTCATACTCCTGGACTCTTTACATTACATTGTCACATTCCTGGACTTCTTGAAATTACATTGTCACACTCCTGCACTTCTTTATATTACGTTGTCACACTCCTGGACTTCTTTACATTACATTGTCACACTCCTGGACTCTTTACATTACACTGTCACACTCCTGGACTCTTTACATTACATTGTCACACTCCTGGACTCTTTACATTACATCGTCACACTCCTGGACTTCTTTAGCTTTGATAAATGTGCCACCTTCTTGCTCTCTGTTCTAGTGTACAGCAGTTACTGATTGTTGACCTGAGAAACATTTTCTTGGGTTTTTTTGCTAATTCTTGCCAATGCTCTTGCTCTCTGGCCCAACATTTAGGTCATTGGTTAGAATTCTTCCACTACATAAGGTGAAATTCAGAGTATTCATTTACTCTTGTATAATCTAGATTAAAATTGCTTATTCAATTGATATTTTACTTGGGGATTATAAACCTTATGAGGATAGAGACCATGCCTATCTTGTTCATCCTTATAGTTACAATTTTCATCTTCACAACCCCAGGACCTAGTACATATCAATAAATACTTATTAAAGGTGTTTTATTTAACCTCTTAATTTCAGCAAGAAGATAATGAGCCCTATTTCATGTTTGATTGATTATAATAAATATCTACCTACAATTGGCATGGAGATTGTGTGTGTGTGTGTGTGTGTGTGTGTGTGTGTGTGTTTGTATGTGCGTATGCGTGTACACACATATGTATGCATTGCAGATTCTTTTACATGGGTAGTGTTCCCTTCCTTCCCTTCATGGAACAACCATGTCTTATCTCCTTATGCTCACATGCTTCTTAATTTGGTAAAATATCTTGTGAACAATAGTTTTGAAGTAACAAGTTACGGTTTCCAGCTTCCTCTGTTATCTTCCTCTTTGAGTTTACATCTGATTATGGAACAGTTGCATTCTGCTCTGAGTCTTTATGTCCAAGCTTACAGACACAAGCTGCATGTGAAGAGGTCTGTGGTGGCCTAGGTCTGTCTGTGCTCAGGGCATTCTCTGTTGAGATCTGAGTTAATGAGTTTGAAACTCATCTTTCTACAGCTGTGAGTCATTTTTGATTATTGGATTTTCAGTATTGGAGATACCATCTTCATCATATTTTCTCTTTTATTTGTCACTGGTTTAGGAACAGAATCAGCAGAATGCTATGTACTGCCTTTCACGGAACATTGTCACTTGAGCATTGGTGTATTCTACTGCTTTTACGTCCTGCACTTAGGGAATAAATATTTACCAAATATCTACTATGTGCCCAGAAGTCTCTAGGTAGATTGATTTTTATAATTTTTGAGAATGAAACAGGTTCATGGTTATATTTCTCCTAGTTGATTTGGATGAGCTGAAATTTGATGTCATATTGTTCTCAATGGGTTTCAAGGATGCAAAATTCATTAGAAAATATTTTATGAGGGTTCTTCATCTAGCACAATAGTTTAAGTGTTCTTTGTTTTCCTACCACTCTCCTTCATTCTTCTAGGTAAGTAGGATACACTGTTCTTTAGGCATCTTAATGTTTTTAACATTGTACCTCTCTGTTTGATTAATGCAATTTTTACTTACAGAATATCTACAACTACACTTAAGCCAAGTCGGTTTCTATGGTAACATCATAACTTTCTAAATTCAGACTTCAGTGTAACCAACTAAAATGACTATCGCACTCAAATTCCTGTTTGTTTCACCTGCAGAATTCTTCTGGTCTATTGTACCACACATGGATTTTCCACATCTGCATTGATTTCGGAAATATAAGTTTTTCCAATTGCTCTATTTCAGGCATTCATTGTTCAATTTTACAGTATTATATATTTTTTTGGAGTTAAGATATTAATCAAATTGGTTGGATTAAATAGAGAGTATCATATCATGTTGATCTAGTTTTTACAGGATTAAGGGCATTTCTATACTGGTTGAAAAAATGTGGAACATCATTTTTTCCAAAATATTATATGAGCAAATATCACTTGGTAACATATCCAATCTAATATAACCCATTTTGTGGTATAACACAAAGGTTTGATTTCTTTTTTTTTCTTTTAGAAGTAGTTGTAAATGACTATTCTGAATGTACACGTGTACATGATGATTCATGTTATTTTTTAATGTTCTCCAATGGTGGAAAAATGTCAAAATCCTTATATTTGGATACAGATAAAATATTTCTTTGACTAAATTGTTTTTTTTTTGGAGGGGAAGGGTCTGTTAACTCTGGGAAGAGACTAATAAGTAGCATTTCTTTATTCAGATAAAGGTTTTTTTAAACTAATATTTTCCCTTTGATGCCTATTTATGGATTCAGCCAAAAACATAAAGACATAAATGATAGAGATTCTAGAACATCTGTGCAAATAGTTGTTACATCCCAAAGCACAAAATGAAAGTCAAGAAAGGGAAAGGCTATTATGTGTCAACACTGTCTCAGATGCTCTGTGTACTTCTTTACAGACTCAGAAAAGTTCAATGCATTTAGAGAATTTACAGAATTGTAAATCGAAGAAAATATTTTATAATAATTTACCAAGAAAGATACAGTATCTTTCATGTCAACATATACAGAAGCATTCCTTTTCATAGCATTCCTGCCAGCCACCCCCTGTATTTACCAACATTGACAACAGTGTCAGAGAGATTAGTCCCAGGTAATGAATGAGGAGATTATTAGATTCTTTGCTGGAACAGATCCTGTGGGTTTTGAGTGCATTTCTTCAGCACTCAGGGAAAACATGCCATTTTCTGTAGTCCGTGCATTTTAAAGGCTTAACACACAATTAAAGGCTGACACATTTGATGGGAAATTGAAGGAGCAGAGGCAAGGGCTGCCACTGATAATAGGCTGTTACCAGTAGGTCAGAGAAATTGACCTGAGAATCTCAGTTCAAAACACTAAGGCAACTGTTTCTCAAAGTCTGTTGCATGTCTGGAAATGTTACATGTCCATAAAACCTGGATGGAGCCCCCAGTCAGTATCTCAGGTTACAAGGGGAAACAGTTTGCCTGAAAAACCACCCAACAGTCTTATGTCTACATCTTGCTCATATGCTGACTTAGCTTTTTTTTTTTTTTTTTTTATGTTGGTGTGATAAAATACTCTGACAAAGCAGCTTAAAAGATAAAGGCTTTATTCTGGTTCACAGTTCAGGTTACAGTCCATCATGCCAGGGAAATCACAGCATCAGGACCTAGAGACAGCTGGTCACATTGCATAAACCATGATAAGGCAGAGAGCAAAGGACAAATGCATGCTAGAGCTCGCCTCACTTCATCTATTATATAGAACCCAGTATCCCTTCCAAGGACATGATCCCATTGGCTCCCAAGACAGATTTTCTGATTTTAGTTAAGATAGCCCTTCACAGACATTCCCAGAGAATAATATCAATTTAGATAATCCCTCACAGGTATGCCTAGGAGCACACTTGATCCTAGAGTTGAACAAGTTGACAATTAGTCCTAACCAACACAGATGCCAATTGGTTCTGGTGAATGCCAATTCTGAATCATTTCAGCCTAATCAACACCTCAGTCTCTCACTTTGAAAAATTCTAAGCCATACTATATAGAGAACATCATTCTGAGGAGTAAATTTCAGTGGCTTAGATGGGTAGAAGTGATAATGAATTGATGACACACATTCTAGGACCAGAATGTGATCAATACTGGGTACCAGGATTAAGCAAAGTGGGCCAGGAGGTAGACAGTTTTTCAACACAAGATTATGAAGTAGGACTATATAGATATAGCCCAGTTGATGGAATGTTTATCTAGCATAGACAAAGTTCTGTTTTCAGTCTCAAGTGCCACATAAACCTGGTGTGGTGGCACAAACCTATAATTCCAAAACTTGGGAGGTAGATACAGGAGGACCTAAAGTCCAAGCTCATCTTCCATTACATACTAATTTAGATACCAGCATGGGATTTATGAGAACCTGCCTAAAACTAGAAAAAAGAAAGGAAAAAGAAAAGAAAAAGGGAAAAAGGAAAGAATAAATAAAAAGATTAATAATAAGGAATGGCCCTTTCCTTGCCACCTGATCCTGGACCACACCTCTGGAGAAAGAATCTTCCACTTCCCAGAGGCCAGGCCAGGATTCTGAACCCCAGAGGCCAGACCATCATCCTGAATCCTAGAGACCAGGCCAACTCCCTGAAAACCAGCAGAAACCTCCTACCTCACCAGAAGCCAGGCCAGCATCTGAACCACAGAAGACCACTGGCCAGATCAGAGGCCACACACATACACAGACAAAACTTCAGCCCTAAAACTTCAGCAAACCCTTTCTGAACCAGAGTCCATCCAGGTCATCAGAAGTCCAGCCTCCATTGTGGATGGAACCCTTTACTCAACCACAAGTCACAAGATCCAGAAGACCAGAGAGGAAACAGAAACTAAGGAAGAAAATACCCATCCAACAAGGACAAATTCAGAAATTGGCAACTAGACCCATAATCACTTCAAATCAAGATGGCTAAATATAAGTGTAAGAATACAAACAACAACAGTCAGGGAAATATGTTACCACCAGAATCCAGCCATTCAACTACACTAAGCCCTGAATATTACAACACAGTGGAAATACACACACACACACACACACACACAATCTTAAAACCAATTTTATGATGATGATAAATGTCTTTAAAGAGGAGATGAAAAACTCATTTAGAGAAATTGCGGAAGAGACAACCAAAAAATTGGGGGAAATCAACAAACCACCAAGAAAGCCAAACAAACAAACAAACAAGTGAAAGAAAAATTCAAGACAAAAGTTGAAATAGAAGCAATAAAGAAAACACAAACTGAGAGAATTCAGGACATGGAAAATCTGGATAAGCAAACAGAACTGCAAATGCAAACATCACCAACAGAATTAAAGAGTTGGAAGAGAGAATCTCAGGCATTGAAGATTCAATAGAAGAAATAGATTAATTGGCCAAAGAAAATGTTAGATCTAAAAAAACTACTAATGCAAAACATCCAGGAAATCTGGGACACCATGTAAAGACCAAACCTAAGAATAGTAGGAATAGAAGAAGAAGAAGATGAATCCCAGCTTGAAAACCCAGAAAGTAATTTAATGAAATCATAGAAGAAAATTTCTCTAACCTAAAGAAGGCCATGCCTATTAAGGTATAAGAAGCTTACAGAACACCAAAGAAATTGCAGCAGAAAAGAAATTCCTCAAGCCACATAATAATCAAAACACTAAACATATAGAACAAATAAAGAGTATTAAAAACTGCAAGGGAAAAAGGCTAAGTAACATATAAAGGCAGACCTTTAGGAATCATACCCAACTTCTCAACAGAGACTCTACAGTCCAGAAGGGCCTGGACAGATGTCTTGCAGATTAAAAGATCACAGATGCCAGCCCAGACTAATATGCTCAGCAAAACTATCAATCACTATAGCCATAGAAAACAAGATATTTCATGACAAAACCAGATTTAAGCATGTATCCACAAATCTAGCCCTACAGAAAGTCCTAGAAAGAAACTCTAACCTGAGGAAGTTAGCTGCACCCACAAAAACACAGGCAATAGATAATTGCACACCAGCAAAACCCAAAGAAGAGAAACACACACACACACACACACACACACAATCACCACCAAAACCAAAAAATAATAGGAATTAATAATCACTGATCATTAATATCTCTTAATATCAATGGACTCAATTTGCCTATAAAAAGACACAGGCTAACAGAATGAATACAAGAATAGGAACCATCCTTCTGCTACATACAAGAAACATACCTCAACTTCAAAGGCTGACATTTCCTCAGAGTAAAGGGTTGGGATTTTCCCATCAAATGGACCCAAGAAACAAACTGGTGTAGCTATCCTAATATCTAGCAAAATAGACTTCAAATTAAAATGAATCAAAAGAGATGGAGAAGGACATTTCATATTCATCCAAGGAAAAATCATCAAGGTTATGCCCAAAATGCAAGGGTACCCCCATTTGTAAAAGAAACATTACTAATGCTTAAATCACACATTGAACTCCATACATTAATAGTGGAAGACTTCAATGCCCCACTCTCACCAATGGACAGGTCTGCCAGACAAACTCAACAGACAAATAATGGAACTAACAGACATTATAACTCAAATAGACCTAACAGATATCTACAGAATGTTTCACCCAAACACAAAAGAATATACCTTCTTAGCACCTCATGGAACGCTCTCTAAAACTGACCACATACTTGGCCACAAATTAAGTCTCTACAGATACAAGAAAACTGAAATAACCTCCTGTATCCTATCAGACCATCATGGATTAAAGTTGGATTTCAACCACAACAGAAACAACAGAACACTGAAAAACTCATGGAAACTGAGCAACTCTCTACTGAATTTACCACTGGGTCAAGGATGAAATAAGGAAAAAAATTAAACTTAGAATTCAATGAGAGTGACTGCAAAACATACAAACTTATGGGACACAATGAAATTGGTGCTAAGAGGGAAGATCATAGCACTAAATGCCTACAAAAGGAAATTAGAGAATTTTCATACCAGTGACTTAACAGCACACCTGAAAGATCTAGAACAACAAAAACAAAAAGAGCAGATGGACCCACAAGGAGTAGATGGCAGGAAATAATCATACTCAAGCCCTGAAATCAATAAAATAGAAATAAAGAGAACAATACAAACAATTAATGAAACAAAGAGTTGGTTCTTTGAGAAAAATCAACAAGATAGACAAGCCCTTATCCAAACCCTTATCAAAAAATAAATGGAACCTCATGAAACTGAAATGCTTCTGTAAGGCAATGGACATTGTCAATAGGAAAAAGCAGAAGCCTACAGAATGGGGAAAGACCTTTATAAATTCCACATCCAACAGAGGGTTGTTCTCTAAACTATATAAAGAATCCAAGAAACTATCCATCAGAAAACCAAATAATTCAATTAAAAACTGGGTTATAGACCTAAACAGAGAATTCTCAAGAGAAGAATCTCAAATGGCAGAGATACACTTAAAGAAATGTTCAACATCCTTACCCATCAGGGAAATGCAAATAAAAATAACTCTGAGATTTCATCATACAGTTGTCATAATGGTTAAGGTCAAAACCACAAATGACAGCTCATGTTGATGAGGACGTGGAGCAAGGGGAGCACTCCTCCATTACTTCTACATCTGCTATGGAAATCAATATGTCAGTTTCTCAGGAAGTTGGGAAATAATTTACCTTAAGACTCAGCTATACCACTCTTGGGCATATACCCAAAGGATGCTCAATCATGCCACATGGACACTTGCTCAACTATGTTCATAGCAGCTTTAGTCATAACAGCCAGTATCTGGAAACAACCTAGATGTCCCTCAACTGAAGAATAAAGAAAATGTAGTATGTTTACACTATGGTGTATTACTCGGCTGTTTAAAAAATGACATAATGGAATTTGAAGACAAATGGATGAAACTAGAAAAAAATTATTCTGAGTGAGGTAATCCAGATTCAGAAATTCAAACGTGGTATGTACTCACATACAAGTAGATATTAGTTGTAAAGTAAAGGATAACCATGCTACAGTCCACAAACCCAGAAAGGTTAGGTAACAAGTAAGGCTCAAAGGGGACACTCAGATCTCCCTGGGAAAGAGAAATAGAAGAGATTTCATGGATGGACTGGGGGCAGGTTGGGATGGGAACATGGGGGATCTGGTAGGACTGGGGAGGTGGGAGGGTACTGAAAGAGCCAACTGGAAAGGGGGTCATTTCAGGGTCAGGTAGAAACTTGGTGCAAGGAAAACTCCCAGGAATCTACAAGAATGACTCCAACTGAGACTCCTAGCAAAAGGGGATTTATAGCCTAAACTGGCTACCTCTTATGACCAGGTAAGGCTATCAGTGGAGGGACTGGGACACCAACCCAGACACATAACCTTTGACCTAAAGTCTGTCAGGCCTATGGGATGTGCTGGGGTAAGGGTGACATAGAGATTGAGGGAGTGGCCAACCAATGACTGGTCCAACCTGAGACCCATGTCATGAGAAGGAGCCCACCCCTGACACTGCCTAGAACACCAGGACCCAGAGGCTGGATGGCCCAGAGACCTAGGACAGAACCAAACACGACTGGAAAAAAGTCAATGCAATGATGCCTAGTGATATTTTATACTCACAGATTGGTGCCTAGCTCAATTATCATCATAGGCTTCATACAGCAACTGGTGGAAATATATGCAGAGACCCATAGTCAAATATTAGGCTGAGCTTGAGGAATCCTGCAGAATAGGGGGAGGAAGGATTATAAGAGGCAGAGGGCTCAAGAACATTACAAGGAAACCCACAGATCAACTAAACTGGGATCATAGGAGCTCACAGAGACTGAACTGACAACTAGAAAGCCTTCATGGGACTGACCTAGGCCCTCTGCATTTATGTGACAATGGGTAGCTTGGTTTTCTTTTGGGACTCCTAACAGTGGGAGCAGGTGCTGTTTCTCACTCTTTTGCTGACTATTAGAATCCTATTCCTCATACTGTTGCCATGTCCAGCCTTAATACAAGGCAAGGTGCTTAGTCTTACTATAACTTAATATGCCAAGTTTTGTTGATATCCCTGGGAGGCCCGTTCTTTTTTGATTAGAAATGGAAGAAGAATGGATTGGGGGTATGTGGAGAGAAAGTGGGGAAGAGGGACTGGGAGGAGAGGGGATAGGGAGAACTGTAGTCAGGAAGGTAAAATTTATATATATATATATATATATATATATATATATATATATATAGAGAGAGAGAGAGAGAGAGAGAGAGAGAGAGAGAGAGAGTAGAAAGGAAGAAAGAAAGGTGATGGAATGTATTTTGTAAACTCCCAATCCCAATGGCATCCAGTCCTGAGTCTGGCAGGCCAGCTCTCCCCCAGGGTTGGAGTTCTACAGTGCAAGCAAAGATGAGCACGCAGAGGACATAGGGCCATGGGCATAGAGCATGTAACAGAGCTGGGATGTGGCAGCCATGGCTGGGTTTCTTTCAGGATTCAGGGTGCTGAATGGAGAGGACTGAGGTGATGCTGAGCTGCAGCTCACAGCTGCAGGCCTCTGTTTGAGCCACAGCTGCCAGAGAATGCAGTTGAGAGCTTTTGGGCCCAGGACACTAGGGCCCTGGGCAGGCAGGCTTGCAGCAGAAGCGACATATGTGGCTGTGTGTAGGGTAAGCCCGTGAGACCTCACCTCCCTCTTTTGCCTCAGATTCATTACTAAACATGGGTGTATTTTTGGATAAACCCCAAACCAAAAAGAAATAATGCTCATTTTGCTGGGAATTGTAGCTGAAATTTTCTCCATCCTGTCTGGTCCTAACAGGCCCCATATTCCTCTGGCCTGGTGGTCCTGCTGCCACTTATAAAATAATCACTCAGAAGCTTATATTAATTATAACTGCTTGGCCATTAGCTCCAGCTTATAACTGACTAGCTCATACTTAAATTAACCCACAATTCTTATCTATGTTTAGCCCTATGGCTTGGTAACTTTTCTCAGTTCTGTCTTGTCATCTTGCTTCCTCTGTGTCTGACTGGCGACTCCCAACTCAGCCCTTCCTCCTCTCAGAATTCTCCTCATCTGCTTACCCCACCTATACTTCCTGCCTGGGTACTGGCCAATCATCTTTTTATTTATCAACCAATCAGAACAACACATATTCACAGCATACACAATGACATCCTACAGCAAGGAATGATTTGCATTATGGCTTGAACAGCATACAAAGACTTCAGGGCAGCTGGCAAATTGGGCCCTGATCTTGAGCTTTCAAGGGAAAACATTAAGACTGGTATCAGAACTTGCTTTTTGAAAATTCATGAATATATGCGTAACTTTTCAGACCTCAGAAATGGGATAGACTGGAGTGGTTCAATGGCAATGGGCATTTTGATTTCATCTACCAACTGTGGTGACTCATGAGTTATTCTGTGTAGGAATGGAGAGGTCTGCTTTTCTACCCAAGCTCAAGATGCAGCTTTAAAAATAATATAAAAAGGGGGGGCAGTTATATCCTAAGTTACCATGTCATGCTGAAGACATCCTGGACCAATTTTAAAAGGCCATTCTATCTTAGTTATCATTTACTTATTATCATTTATTAGGAGGTATTGCAGCCATAGGTGCATGTGTATTGCTAGGCATTATTTGTTTGCCTATAATTATCAAGCTGCTTGTGAACTCTCAGTGGAAAGCTGATTTAGAGCTGCATAGAGTTCAGCTCTGTACCCTCCCTTAACATTTTCCAGAGGCTGGTAGTCTAAGATGGACAGTCCTTTTTACCACTTTTCAAACTAAGACAGGGCATGAATAATGGAATTCGTGTACCAAAGACAGGTAAGGCTGGTTGGTTGAAAAAGGCAACCTAAGACAGGCACAGTCATCTGAGGGGTCCAGAGGACCTTTAAAAAATAAATAAAAAGTGGTATAGCTGGATCAATTCAATTTATTAACTATACTTTATATAATTTGTAATTAAATGTGGCCTTTTTATGAATTTGCATGTTCCTGATAATAATTTTCACAAATCAAAGGTAAAAGGTTTTCATCACTAAATATGTAAGTAGTAGAAACATAAATGTGACTTTTCCTGTTTCTCTTTCATCTGAACTTTGTAGTATTGAAATTCACACTTGCTTATCACTGGGATAATATTCATTCAACATATCAATTTTATATAATATTCCAATATATCGATTCAACTTATGATGAAATTTGTTTTACTCTCCTATGGATTGTCCTGTATTAAAGAGTAGAGTGAATGAATGAATGAATGAATGAATGAATAAATAAATAAATAAATAAATAAATAAATAAATAAATAAATATAGAGAATTGTGGGAGCCCACAGTGACTCCAGCCTGTGGCTTGATTCCATCTAGACTCAAAGTCACAGACTTCAAGCTTGTCTTTGTTCCTTAAGGCAGATAACAGGATGTATGGTCAAAGGCATGGTTACCAGATGTCTTGTGAATTAAGGAAGTGTTTACAGTTGTTTGTTTCTTAAATCATGGTGTCCTTGATAGAGGGAGGTCTTTTGCCCCTTTTGCTTTGGGTATAAAAAGGCTGTAAGTAATAAACTTGGGGCTGCTGCAGTATTCACTGAGAGTCCTCCCAACTCTATTTGTCTGTCTCTGTTTTGTTTTGTTTTTTCTTCCAATCCTCACTCCCCTATTCAGGACTGTTCAACAGATCGAGTGGGACCCAGCAGTATTAGAAACAGACAAAAGATTTGAACTTCTTCCTTTTAAAGAGTAGTATTAATGAGGTAGATTTCTTTTCTTTTGCTGTGATAAAACATTATGATCAAGACAAGTTATAAAAGAGTTTATTTTGACTAATGTTCTAGAGAGCTAAAGTCCCTAATGACATGGTGAAGGCAGCTGGCAACAGGAATCACAGAAGCAGGAAGGTGACAGGTCACATCTTGAATGTGTAGCATGAAGTAGAGAGAGCAAACCACAATGAAGGCAAGGTCTTAACCTTTCAAAATCCATCCCAGTGATATACTTCCTCCATCAAGATTTCAACTCCTAAGCCTCCCCAAACAGGGTCACCAACTGGGAACCAAGTGTTCACATACCTGAGACTATGAGGGGTATCTCATTCAAAACAGAGTATAGTGTTTGTGGAAAGGAAAAAACAACAACAACAACTAATAGCTAATAGCTAAGTGTAGCATAATAAAATGAGATTGTTAATGATGCAAGGTCTAAAGGAATTGAGAGAGAGTGAGAAGAAGAAGAATGACTGGAGAGTTCAGTCTTGAATAAGAAAGAATCAGCCTGTATATGAAACTGAAATAAAACAGCATGGTGTAAAAGTAGATTTATCTATAGAGTTTGGAGTGATGAATTGATGGAACATATGGATGATAACCTCAATTTCCTCCATGAAGTGGGAAGTAGTGATGTCTGCTGAGAGGGTATCTGTCATGGCTGAAGTTTCTGAAGAGTGGATAGGTTTGGAGTAATGTTGAAGAGAATGGGGACGAGAGAAATCTATGACCAGATAAAAGAGGGCTGAACTCACAACACATTGAAAATGTACCCAGCTTCATATATGCTGGCATTTCCTTGTCTGAAGTTTCATTTTTAATGACTTTATGGCTTAACTGAGTTCTTTTTCATTATAGTTATAATAATGGGTCTGTACTAAGTTTCCTCATGGGCATTCACCTGGACAAATCCAAAATTATTTGCTTGTACCTGAGCCTTATAAGGCATGAAGTAGAACGTGTATGGGAAAGAAATGGAGAGAACAGGAGAGAGTCTTTCCTGGTATTGGGTTTTGAGGTCTGTATAAGCTCAGAAACTCACCAACTAGTAGGGAGTATCTGTGGCAATGTTTCTCAGTCATCAGAATAGGAGTTCAGGCTGGATAGGAAAGAAAGTGATGCCTGGGAGATAATTGCAGGATAGAAATGAAGGAGTAAGAGGTAAGTCTTGAGAGATCTGATATCATACTTCATGAGAATAAGGACATGAGAAAATAAAAGGACTGGAAAGCCCAGAGGTTGTCAAAAGAGCAGATTGTAAAGATACTTCAGGAATGTAGCACTTCTAGATGGTAGGAAAATAAAAAGCTTCTGATGTTATTTATGGAATGAGTGAGAAACCCAGAACACCAAAGGACTAAAAAGTATGGTCCTGGACAGGAACACTCCACGTTGCCCAGACCCACATAATCTGTATGCATGTTGCCTCTCTGTTTCACTACTGGGTATTACGTGTAACATTCCTGTTGTTTTCACACACAGCTTGGCAGGTGTTCCCACATAGTTCTTAAAAAATTTTTTTCAAGACAGGGTTTCTCTGTGTAGTTTTGGTGCCTGTCCTGGATCTCACTCTGTAGACCAGGCTAACCTCAAACTCACAGAGTTCTGCCTGGCTCTGCCTCCCAAGTGCTGGGATTAAACGTGTGCACCACTGCTGCCTGGCCCCATATAATTCTTACAGTCACATATGTAGGAGGACAAGGAAGTGAACTCAGAGGCAGGTCTTATAGAACACAGGGCAGGAACTTCTGATCCACAGAAAGAGATTGCTTTACATCAGGGAGAGCAGCAGGAGTTGGGGGTTAACATCAGAAAAGTGTTATAGTTGTCTAAATACACACTTCCTGTTTGTCGCAGCCATTCAGAAGATAGACTTCATCATGACATGTCAGGAGAGTCTACGGAACCTTGGAGAACAGGAAGTGGTCTACTTTTAGTACACAGGCAAAAGGCACTAGAAACTCACTGTTGTCTCAACAAAACTGTCTGGATAAAAAAACATTTTCTTGGTTATTAGAGGTGATTGTATGTATTTTCAAAGCATATTGTCATTATAACTATGAAAATGAAGGAATTAAATGGATAGATTTTACCAAGTACTTTCTTAATTTGTTCCATGAAATTATTCTGATATATTCATAGCATTTACTTCAGAGAAACAACCATTTTTGCAGACTGATATTTTGTATTTATATTGTGCAGTATTATTCATTAAAATTATGGTATCTAATAAAATTAGTATTATTATTTCACTTTATATGAACCATTGCTCCTATGACCCCTGAAAGATTAGTAGAAATATTACAATAATCTCAGAAGCATCTTGTATAAGGAGTACTTTTTATTAAAGTTCTGTTCTTGCTAACTCTCAAAACAATGAATTAGTCACCCACATGACAGTAGAGAAAGAATGGGTAGCAGTGAGCAGATACAGTTTTTAAATTTATGTTATTGTCTGAGTTATGAGTGGCTACTTCAATAAATAAATACCAATATCTCAATAAATAAAAAGGAACATTTTAAAGGTAATTTTATTAAATTAATTTTAAGTTAATTTTGGTTATACAAAATAAATGTGTTTCACTATGTCATTTTTCAGACATATTTATCATAGTACCTTGTTAATATTGACTCTATTATCCTATTACCATCCCTACTTTCATTTCACTGGCTCCCATTCTTCCCTCAAATAGTGCCCTTCTGCTGTCATGCCATAGATGAATATACATATATATTATATTCCTACATGTGGTATATATCCTGCATATGAAAAAATGTGACTTTTGTCATTCTTGCTACTCCATTACACCTCTTTTACCTCTCTAAATACCATCTCTACTGATGGTTAGAGGTCAAGAGTAATGTGAGAATGGTGGGTAATCATACAGACACAGAACTTGAAGGAAATTATCATTTTCAATGATATTTAGCTTCTAAGATCAAATACCCTAACTATCATGGTAGAGCTCTCATCCAATGACTGATGGAAGCGGATGCAGAGATCCATGACCAGGCCCCAGGTGGAGCTCTGGGAGTCCAATTGATGAGAAAGAGGAGGGATTATATGAGCGAGAATTGTTGAGACCATGATTGGAAAAAGCACAGGGACAAATAGCCAAACTAGTGGAAACACATGAACTATGAACCAATAGCTGAGGAGCCCCCAACTGGATCAGGCCCTCTGGATAAGTGAGACAGTTGATAAGCTTGAGCTGTTTGAGAGGCCCCAGGCAGTGGGACTGGGACCAGGCTTTTTGGAGCCTGGGGCCTATGCAGGGATACTTTGCTCAGCCTAGGAGGAGGGGACTGGATCTGCCTTGACTGAATCTACTAGGTCGAGCTGAATCCCCAGAGGAGTGCTTGCCCTGGAGGAGATGGGAATGGGGGGTGGGTTGGGGGGAAGGGGGATGGGAGGAGGGAGGACAGGGGAATCTGTGGCTGATATGTAAAGTTAAATTAAATTATAAAATTAAAAAAAATATTAAGCTAGACATTTTCATATGGACAATTGACAGAAGAATTGTGCAAATGATTTTTTATTTACCATCCACTTTCATGGCCAGATTATTATCACACACTACACCTAAAACAGCTGCTGAACAACCTGATAAGATTCTCTCTCTCTCTCTCTCTCTCTCTCTCTCTCTCTCTCTCTCTCTCTCTCTCTCTTCCTCCCTCCTTCCCTCCTTTATGTTATTAACATTCAATAGCTCACATAACACATATTTTCTAGTATGAGATAATAAAATCTTTCCTTAGCATCTTTTTGACATCACAATTTAGACTCCAAAATTGTGTACAGCAAAATTTCTAGAAAATAAATTTTCATAATAGCATCTCTTCATTGGTTCAATATACATTTTCTCCAGCAAAAATTCCTGTCATGACTCTTAAAGTCACACATACATGAATGGATGTTACAGCTTTAAATGAATTCACAGTAAAAATAAGAAGAAAACATTGTCTCTTTCCCACCACACACAGTCATTCTACACACAGGAGCAACCCCAGCAAAAGAGTGTAGACAACTCATTTATTTGGCTATCCAAAATGAAAGTGGTATTAGATCTGAACAGGAATTAGGGAAATAATGCTTTGATGTTGAGGAACAGGACATTTGTGGGGAGAGACCCTGTATCGTAGACCTGATCTCTAAGAATATAATAGAAATAACACTAGGAAGAATACCTATGTTCAACCATCATGGTTTCTAGGTTTAGGCACATATACACAACTGTTGTTCAAGTCTCCCTTTTCCCATAAACACAAGAAACATGATACTGTATGGAATGTAATTCTAACTCTCAAGATAACACAAAAAGAAAGTCCAGATGTTTGGAGGAAGACGGACAAAGAGTGAGGCATTAGGCATTCTACACTCAGCTAGAACACTACAGAACTTACATATCAGATGGGAGATGTACTGACTGGTGTTTATGTCTATGCATGAATAGAATTTAAGGCTTTAGTTCTCAGCATGAAGAAAGAAAAACTGGGATTCTGTATAAAGACTGGAAGTAGAACGGTTACATCTTCAGAAAGAGTAATTTTGAAAAAGTAAGTAACACTTTTTTTTCTCCCGCTTAAGCCTCCAAGGCTTTAAAACAAATCATCCATGAGAACCCTGCATCATATACAGTAAAAATCCCAAACTGAAACATTTTCAAAAGTAGTAACTCTAAACTAGATTTCCATTGAACAACTTGATTTGTATATGTGGTGCAGAGAAGAATATTTGTTGAATATGAGTAGTTGAGCATAAGTTCATTATCTGATTTTACACACACACACACACACACACACACACACACACACACACACTACAAATCAGAATATTACCCCCTAAGTGTTTAGATAGACAGACATACTGAAATACATAATTAAACATTATTATATTAATATATTAATTGATTATGTTAATTAAAATATATATGACTGAAATGAGTATAAAAGTGAGTGAAGAGAAGAGATAAAGGATTGAAAACAACTATGAGAAATAATTGAGAGACCTAAACAAAAGTTTCATCTAACGATCATGTATACACACACACAGAGACAGACACACACACACACACATTTATGGTGATATTTTATTTGTACTGAAATGTTATTTTATTTGTATGTTAATAAATAAGGTTGCCTGGGGGTCAGAGCTAATAGCACGCCATAGCAGAAGGTGGGCGGTGGTGGTGCAAGCCTTTAATCCCAGCTCTTGGGAGGCAGAGCTAGGCAGATCTCTGTGTGTTCAAGGATACAGCTAGCATGGAGACACACACCTTTAATCTCAATACCAACCATAGAAGACCTAGAGGTCTGTACAGATGGGCAGTGATGAGGAGATCATGTGGTTGGGTTTACAACCAATGAGAAGGCAGACAGAAAGTCTATATAAAGACAAACACACAGGAAGTAGGTCTCTTGGCTGAAGAGGATAGCTGCAGCAGTGAAGGTTAAGGCTCTTAGCTCTGACCTCTTGGGCTTTCATCTTTTCACTGGCTCTGTGTTTCTTAGTTAATAAGATGGTTACTTCTACACACACTATCAAGAGATTTAGAATAGTGAGTAAGAAGTTAAAATTAGTCCCAAAAATGAGCAGCCAAGGCAAAGGAAATAAAAGTCAAAAGACAAAAAAACTACAGAGTACTCAGTAAAATGTAAACTCTACAATGGTCAGGAGCCTGTCATCTGAGTTAAGTGCATTGCTGGTACCATCTAGGGCAACCATGACATTGTGAAATTCATGGAGACATAGAAGATCTTTCAAGCCACTAGAGAAAAGACATCATGACCACCTTTCTCTCACAGTGTTGTGAGTAGATCTGCTGGGAAGTGAGAACAAAGTAAGATGTGGATAACCTATGCATGGCAGCTTGGAAAAATGGGTTTACCTAAGCTGCAGAGTGATCACCTCAACACCAAGGTGGGATGCTTTCAAAAAACATTATTATGCTATTGTCAAACATTTTTAGAAAGGGGTGGATTTTAATTCTTTTAACACATGTGTCTTAGTTAGGGTTTCTATTACTGTGAAGAGACACCATGACCATAGCAACTCTTACAAAGGAAAAAAATTGTTTAATTGGGGTGGCTTATATTTTCAGAGGTTTAGTTCATTATCATCATGGTGGGACAAGGTGGCATGCAGGCAGACATGGTGCTAGAGCTGAGAGTTTTACATCTTGACTCACAGGCAACAGCAAGTGATCTGACTCACTGGGCATGGCTTGAGCATATATGAGACCTCAAAGCCTACTTCCACAGTGATATACTTCCTCCAACAAAACCACACCTATTCCAACAAGGCCACACCTTCTAATAGTGCCACGCCCTTTGGGACCCATTTTCTTTCAAACCACCACAACATGTTTGACTTAAGGTTTTCGAAGAAGGAGGAGGAGGGGGAGGAGGAGGAGGAGGAGAAGAAGAAGAAGGGGAAGGGGGAGGGGAAGGGGGAGGGGAAGGGGGAAGGGAAGGGGAAGGGGAAGGGGGAGGGGAAGGGGAAGGGGAAGGGGAAGGGGAAGGGGAAGGGGAAGAATTTTTACTTCAGGATAACCCTAGAGATGTTTTCCATGCAAGTATTTTCTACTCTGATACATGATGGACTGTGAATTATACAATCACTTTTAGTGCATAGGATAATTATATCAGAGCAGATTATTTGATAAATTTGTGTGACTCTGTTTGATAAAAGAAATGTTTGTTATTTTATTTATTTTATCTTTTAGTCTCCAAAGATGTAACAAGGAACTATAGTCTAATTAATCTTCCCATATATTCTCTGTGGTGGTTTAACCCTTTATAAAAGTAGAAAGAATCCTAAAGTTTATATAGAAACAAAAGTGATAATGAATTGGCAAATAAAACCTGAGCTAAAGGGCAAAGCTTGAGGTAGCACAATGCTATATTTCCAAATCAAGAAAATACTGATTAAAGCATTAACTCAGTTCTCTCTCTGTCTTTCTCTCATAGAGTGAATCTTCCATTAGTAATGAGGAAAGTAGACAAAATATTAGAGACTAATATTTGAAATGTCAGACAAGAGAGATCATAGGACTTAGAAGACATGAAGTCAAGTGATGTCGCCACGGCCTGGCTTGTTTTCTCTCAAGTAATGTCTGGACTGTTTTAAGAAGAGAGAGCCCAAAGCTGTCTAGTAACCTTCCAAACGGAAGAGACAGAACAGCATTTAGGGAGACTGAATTGACTATAATTGGTAGGTCAGTTCCCTGAGGATTACAGAACTACATAGAAAAGAACTAGGAGGTGCTTAACTACAGTTAGGAAAAATACCGGAGCCTATCTTTATTTTATTACTTTTTAAAGACTAACTTATTTTTATTTTATGTGTGTGAGAATTTTGCTTGCATATATGTACATCACATGCATGCAGTGCTCATGGAGGCCAGAAAGAAAAATCAGAACCCTGGAACTGGAGTTACAGATGGTTATGAGCTACCTAGTGAGTATTATGAACTGAACCTGGATCCTCTGTAGGAGCAGCAATTGCCTGAGAATCTTTAAATGAGTAAAGCAAAATTCTGTCTTGAAGCATGTAATGTGTGTAATATTGGACATCCAATAAAATTCACTAGATATTACAAATAAACCAGACAACCATATTCAGAATGATAAAATTTAGTCATGAAAGAAACAGAAATGCATTGCTCTATTTCTGATGTGCTATGGCATGTCACTTTGGTTATGACTAACATTTCCCTGATTAGTGAGGCTAAACATATTTTCATGTACTCACTTGGCATTTGTGTGTTTTGTCTGAGGAAATGTCTAATAGTTTTGGCTATTTAAAAATCATATCTATTATATATTTACTTTAGCTATTGAATTGTTAGAAGTCTTTACATTTCCCAGACATTCATTCTTTGTCAAATGCATGGTTTGTGAATATTTTTATCATTCTGTAAGCCTCCTTTCACTTATTATTTTCTGTATGATATGATGTAGAATCATTTTAGTTTAATGCAATTACAGTTGTTTAATTTTTTCTTTGTTCCTTTTACTTTTGAGGTTTAAAAAAAGTTTCTGCCAAGTCTTAGAACACTTCCCCACTTCTTCCCTAAGGTGAAGTTTGGAGATCTGCATTTTCATGTTTAAGCCATTTTGAGTTGACATTGTATGGATTAAGAGAGGGATCTGGGTTTTATTCTTTTGCACATGAGTATCTAGCATTGCTAGTTATTGAATGAGATGTTATTATGTGTTCTTGGCAACCTGGTAAATATCAGCTTGATTAAATGCTAAAAGAGGTTCCTCTATATTCTGGGTTTGTTCCTTAGTTGTTTTGCATGACAATAACAAGATGCCCTGTTCTTACAGCCTTGAACTATATTTTGATGCCTTTAACTTTTTTTCATTTTGCTCGACTATTTTGGCTTCCTTGGCTTTTATAATTCCACATGGATTTTAGAATGTTTTTCTACTTCTGTGAAGAATATCATTGATATTTTAAAAGGGATTTCATTCAGTCTATTAATCTTTGGGGGCATTATCAACATTTCAACAAAACCCATTTTTCCAATTTCATGAGAATTTACTATGTTTCCGTTATTTCTGTTTTTAATTTCATTCATTCTTTCTGAAATCGAGTACTTCTCCTGTCCTATAGAGGGTTTCCATCTATGAATTAGCAGTTCTCTCATTTGCTGGTCATGCTGTTACACTCTTGAAAAGAACTCTGGTAAAACAGAAAAAAGAATAGATAATAACTGAGAACACATTTTAGTGTTTATCACTCTAATGAAGACCCAAAGGGAAGAGGTAAACTCACTAAGAGGACTGCTTTTACAAAACATGATGTCCCACCAACACAAACAAGGAAGAAATGTCTGAAGTCTTTAACAAATTCATAAGAAGGAAGTAAAATGCTAGGAATGTGCATGCTACACTAGCTGTGTGAAAACAGTTTCCAGCATGAGGCTCAGAGGGCATCCTATTCACCAGGACCAGCAGGAGTGCATGAATGAGTGAGACTCTCCAACATCACCAATAAATTTCCTTGAAGACTTGAAAGGTAGTTGCAGACCTAGGCTTGTTATATCCACAGAGGCACTGGTATCATGCAATAATGGAGACCAGGAAGTGGCCCTTAATTATCAGAAATTAGGAGGGTGCAATTACTTTAATTACCAGAAAGATCAGAGGGCAGCCAGAGGGATTTGTCCCACAGGAAATTACAATGATGTTTATGGAGCATGCCATCTTTGGGGGAAAAGGTAGTTTGGGAACCAGCAAGCATATACTTAATGTCTATAACCCAAGAATGAAGGAGCAGTAGGCTAAGGATGTTCAAACCAAGAAAATGTTAATAAGCCTTCCTCTATTTCTGAATGCAAACTAATTTTTCAGGTTCAGAACCCACTGACTAAAATGGGTGCTAATTCCATAGGGAGAGATATCCTATAATTCGATGGTGTGGTAGAATATTCTTACATTCCTCCCACAAAAGGATCTATAGCCACTTTATGGAGGATCTTTTTGTGTAGAATTTAGCTTACTATGATTTCAGCAGTGATGTTCTGACTCCTTCAGGGCTGCCAGGCAGGAGGCTTCTCCACTCTTTCAGACCCTGTTTATAATATATATACATACACACACATACATATATATGTGTGTGTGTATTTATTGAAAATAATTTTCATGCGGTGAATTCTGATCATGGTTGCCCCTCCCTCATCTCCTCCCAGATCCCCCCACCCACTCAACTCCAACCCTTCTTCCTCTCTCTCTTTAGAAAACAAACAGGCCAATAAACAAGCCAGTATAAAACAGCAGACAGAAAGAACAAAAAGAAAACAGCACAATAAGCACATACACACACAGAAAGACACACACCCATAAAAACACAAAATTGGAAAGCATAATAGGTAAGAAAAAGACAGGTAAAAAATGCTCCAACAAAGCAGTGAGGCAAAAGATCTCCAAAAGCACCATTGACTTTGTTTTGTTGGCCATCCTCCACTGAGTGTGAGGCCTCCCGTTTTGCATACTCAGTGTGACTCGATTGAAGAAAACTGTCTTTTCCTTTGTGCGCTGCTGTCAGGTGGCAGTAGCTTCTGGGTTAGGAATGGGGAATGGTATCCACTTCCATTCTCAGTGCTGGTACCCCCCTGGCTTGGACCTGAGCATGCTGCTACAGTCTCTGAGTTCACATGTGCATCAATACCATTGCCTGGAAGTCACTGTTTCTTTGGTGTCCTCCACTCCTACTGGCTCTTAAAATCAGTCTCCTATTTCTACAGTTCTTTGAGTCCCGAGGAGGTGGGTTTGATGAAGACATCCCACTTAGGACTGAGTATTCTAAGGCCTTTGAGTCTTTGCACACTGTTCAGTTGTGGGTCTCTGTATATTTAGTTTCCATCTACTACAGAAGGAAGTAAGACACTAATCTATGGACGTATCAGAATATTAAAAGTCATTTATTATTACATTCTTTTAGCATTACAATAGTTTCTTGCTTCAGTTACCAACGTTTCCTTTTTACATTTTATGAAGGCAGGAAATTTTGTGGGGTGGAGTGATTTTTTTTTATTATTTGTTTGTCTTTAATATTTGAAAAACAATTCACATGAAGATCTCCTGGGTTCACACAAAGTATTTTCCTCTTTTTTTCTTTTATTGAAAATAGATTTTTTTCATACAATATATTTTTATTACATTTTCCCCTTCCCCAACACCTCCAAGATCCTCCCTACCTCCTATCCAATCTGAATCCACAGCCTTCTGTCTCTTGTTAGCAAAAACAAAAACAAAAACAAACAAACAAAAAAACAAAGCAAAAAAAAAAAACCCAGGTATCTAAAGAATAATAATAAAATAAAATAAGCTAAAACAAAAACAAACAAACCAGAATATGGCAAAACACAAATAAATAAGACAATTAAATGGTCATGGTGTCTCTTCACAGCAATAGAAACCCTAACTAAGACAGGGGCTTTTGTTCACTTCCCCTCTCAGCTCCAGGGACCCATCTGGGGCAGACCTGTGTAGTCCTGTGCATTCTACCTCAGTCTCTGTACATGCATAGGCCCTGCTGTGTTTAGAGAACCTTGTTTTCTTGGTATATTCCATCCTCTCTGGCTTTTACAATCTTTCTGCCTCCTCTCTTACAGCCTTGAGGGGAGGAATCGGCAGAGGCATCCTATTTAGGACTGAGTGTTCCAAGTTCTTTCACTCTACATATTGTCTGGCTGTGTGTCTCTTTGTTTGTTCCCATTTGCTGTAGGAAAAAGCTGCTCTGATGATGACTGAACAAGGCACTGATCTATGAGTATAGCAGAATGTTGTTAAGAGTCATTTTATGGCTCCATTCCTTTAGCAGAAGAGTAGCATTTGGTTTTCCCTAGGTCTCTGGCCTAACTGGTCTCAGGTTCTTGGCCACCTGAGGAGTTTTGGGGAAGGGTTTCATCTCATATTAGTTGCTTAGTTCCACGAGCTTTGTGCCACTATTGCACTAGCCCATCTTGCATGCAGGTCATCATTGTAGATTGAAGAGTTTGTGGTTGGTTTGGTGATTACATTTTTTCCTTTGGTAGCATTCAAAGTACCTTCCTGTACCATGAACACTAATCTGTAGTGGTGAAGGTTCTAATTAGACACCAGGTTGATTCCTCTGTATTCAGTGAGTTGCATAGGTGTTGTCTTCAACAATGGGGCCTTACTCAGTTCATGGAGAACAACTAATAGCCTTGGCAATAGCCCGAGTTCTTTGGGAATTCCTACAAGGCCCTTTTGACCAACAACTCAATTAAATGTAACCCATTCCCAGCACTGGAAGCTTCATTTGATGACCAGAGATGCTCCTTTGAGGTTTCATCTGCCCAGTTATTTAGCAATTTCAATTAGATCACCTTCCTACCTGCATATATTTTAGGAAGCTTCTACTGTATTAGGTTTCCATATGACCTCTCAGATGGCCCTTAGTTTTAGCTTTCTCTTCCTGTATTCCTTCCCTCTCTCTCAAATTTCCTCCTCATCCCTGTTTGACCCTCCCATTCCTGTCTCCCTTTGTTCATTCATAACTATCTATTGTATTTCCTTTTCCTAGGGAGATCTATTCCTTCCCTTTATATCTAACCTCTGTGGTTACACAGATTGTAGCTTGCTTGTTGACTTAATAGCTAATATACCCATATAAGTGAAAACATAGCATATTTTACCTTCTGGGTCTGAATTACCTCACTCAAGATGATTTTTTTCTAGCTCCATTTACCTGTGAATTTCATGCTTCATTTTTTTAACAGCTGAGTAATATTCCATTGTATAAATTTATCACATTTTCTTTATCTGTTCATCCATTGATGGACATCTAAGTTGTTTTTTATTTCTGGCTGTTATGAATACAGGAACAATGAACGTGGTTGAGCAAATGTCTCTGTGGTAGCATAAAGTGTCATTTGGGTGTATACAAAAGAGTGGTATAACTGGATCTTGAGGTAGATTAATTCCTAACTTTCTGAGGAACTGCCATACTGATTTCTATAGTGGCTGTATAAGTTTGCACTTCCACCAGCAATGGATGAGTGCTCCCATTTCCCCACATTCTCATCAGCATGAACTGTCATTTGTTTCATTTATTTTTCCCATTCTGTCTTGTATAGGATGAAATTTTCAAGTAATTTTGATTTGCATTTTCATGATGACTTAGGATGCTATTTCTTTAAGTGCTTCTCAGCCATTTTTGTTTTCACCCTTTGAGAATTCTCTGTTTAGATCTGTACCCCATTTTTAATTGGGTTGTTTCATTGGTGTCCAGTTTTTGAGTTCTTTAATATTTTAGATATTAGCCCTCTATCGAATCACACTAGACGTTTTCAAAGAGCTGCTTCTGGTTTTTCTACAACCTGAATTCTCTAAAATTATTTTTATTTATCTAGAATTTTTCCCTCTCCCTCTATTAAGCAGGTGGAGAAAAGGAAAGTGTCTTGTGTCTGCTGCACCTGTTTTCAATTTGGTGACTTCCCTTTTTGTACTGGAAACCTCTGCTGGCTAATGTTATCTTTGCATTTGGTGGAATGGACAGGTTCTCCCACACTCCCAAGACTCCTCAGCTCAAATCTTGTAGGTTCAAGCTCGGGTCCATCTTTTAGGTTGTTGGCAGCTGGGGAACAGATATAGTATAGATACCTTTGCAGTCGGTATCATGAGCTTTCCAACCCCCATGTATCCAATTCTTTCAGGAGAGATGCAGCTGTGGATGTCAATCTATTGATCATCATCGTTCTTAGGCTCTGCAGCAGTGAGCATCACATCGGGGCTCCATAGGTTGATTCTCTGCTAACTCTATCTCAAAGCTATTGAATTCCAGGGCTATTCTCAATTGATGAGGTCTACTTCTGGCTATGGAAAACAGCAGCATCCTTCCATGTGCGTTGCACTTGTATGCCTCCTGCAATTTGCACTTTTCAGCCTGTCAGGGTCCAACCCTCCCACTCTCCACCACTGCCTCCAGAGTGTCCCTCACTTTAGGACTCCCTGTTCTGTGATTGTTCTCACGTATCTCAGGGTAGCTCAGTTTTAAGCAAACATGTTCCTTCTCACGATGTCACCTGACCACTGCTGTCCGAGTCCTATAGAGTGACAAAATGGTATTACTTTCTAATGCTGAACCAGCTGATGAAGAAACCATTATTTCAACAAAAACTGCAGCTAGATTTGAGGCTTGTGAGCTGTGGGCTTTTCATGAGGTAGGATCATCAACCTCCCAGGGACTCCAGGGATGAGACTTTTATCACTTATTCCTTGCCAGGGAGCCACATGGCTGAGCTGTGCTGGCCTTGACTGCCCTCAGTGACTCACTTGCCCTTTTCTCCACTCGACCTCTATTCTATCACCCCTTTAATGCATTTTTAAAGTCCTTCCTCTCTTTATTTCTTTGGTATAGAGTTTTTATATTATTATTACTCTACTTATACCACCACCACTTTTGTCTGATTTCTCCTTCGCCAGAGAAAGCTTCTAGGATGTCATCTTACCCACAAGTCCCCGCACTTCTTTCCCCCTCCTCCTTGCCTCTCTTTTTCAAATGTTCAATCCACCAATCACCTTTTCTGCCCCTTTGTTCTGTTCATGTTCCACAGTAGACATCATCAGTTTTCTTGATTCTTTAATACTTGTTTCCCTCAACTTTCCTTGGCGCTCCTGAGAGTCCCGTCTCCATCTTTACCCACGTGATCTGGTTTCCCAGGAAACAACCTTGCTTACTCCTTGGAAGCTTCAGTTACTAATGTTTACACAGTCTACAGTCTTTCCTCTCATAGACAGGTTATACATATTCATTGGCTCTAAATAAGCAAATAATTGATAATTCAAATTGATTTCTTCTTAATACATTCAGCCCACTAATAATGTAGTTAATGACGTGTAGAGTAGGCTGTAAATTTGTCTTAATATCATTTTTTCCACTAATCCCACAAGGAGATTAGAAATACAGGGTTAGCCATCACTTCTTTCTCCATTGCTTTGCCACAACACTGATTCTCCTTCTATATGCCATTGTACTCTTAGTAAATTTGATTTTGCTCAGGTTTCCTACTGTCTTAGTGAATTTGTGTGGTTACAACAAAATGTTCAAGACTGAGTGATTTATACAAAGCAGGAATTAATTTCTTACAGGGCTAGAGGTTGTGGAGGACAAGAACAAAGTGCAGACATGTTTAACATCTGGTATTAGCTGCCTTCTGCCTTGAGGGGTTCCCTTACTGCTAATGTTGGTTGAAGTGCTTCTATTTAAATTGTTATTATTACTATTAGTGTGTGCATGTGCATGTGCATGTATTTATGTACCACATCATAGCGTGTATGTGGAGGTAAGATGACATCTTTGTGGTACTGGTTCTCTTTCCATTTTTGAAATTCCATCGTCATGCTTGTGCAGCAACCCATTTACCCTCAGAGCCATCTCACTAGCCAGGATGAATTCATTATTAAGACGTTAATTGCATCCAGAATGGCCTAATCACCTTCTAAATTCCATACCTTCTAGTATGGTTACATTGGTGATTAAATTTTAACATTTGAATTTTTGAAGGGCACAGTGTAGCATAGCATCTATCAAAACATAAAGTCTATTTTTATGGCTTTTATTATAATTTATCTTTGTTTATGTTAATTCTAGTTTTACTGACATAGGGACCTGAAGATTTCCAACAGAATCACATCAATTAAGAGATTATTGGAGTTCATAGTTGACATTCAATTATTTTGTTTTCTTGGGTTCAAAATTATGTCATATCGGTAAAGCTCATTCCATCTGGACCAATTCTCTTTAGTTAGAGGGAGAGGAATAGGAAGAATGATCTTAAAATCTGGCAGGAGAATTTAAGTGAAATGTAATAAAAAGTGACCATGAGAACTATTAAACAAAAGTCTTAATTGTCAATGGATATCATGAATTTACTGTTAATAATCATATTCAATGTAGCACTTGACCTCATCCATCAGGGAAAAGAGAAGAATATTAAAATCCAACTTTGCCAACATTCTTAGAATAGATTAAATAATTCAAGAGGGAATAGTTCTCAGAATTCCTCCCATGAACTAAAAAAAAGGGCTCAGTTAAAAACAGTAGCTTTAAAAATATATAAAGCACAAAATATCAATTCTATGAATATGTTGGTTTTCTAGTATATAAAACTCAAATTTGTTTTCTATTATAAAAATAAAGATAAATCCTAATTGTTAAGTACCAGGCTACTCATTAATTATGAAATTGGTACCACCAATACTTTGATATGAGAAATTCATGCATAGGCACTACATCTACATTATTTGTGCTCTTTCCTTCTCCACCTCCTCCTTTGTAACCCTAAAATTAATGGTATTTATTTTTTGTCTTAGTTAGGATTTCTATTTCTATGAAGAGATACTGTGACCACAGCAGCTCTTATAAAGGAAAATGTTTGAGTGGCTTACAGTTTCAGAGGTTTAGTCCATTATCATCATGGTGGGACATGGCAGCATGCAGGTAGACACGGTGCTGGCAAAGGAGCTGAGAGTTCTATATCTTGAACTGCAGGCAACAGGAAGTGGCCCGAGACACTGGGCATAGCTTGCACATATATGAGACCTTAAAGCCCACCTCCACAGTGACCCATTTCCTCCAACAAGGCCATACCTGCCCTAATAAAGCCATGCTTCTTAATAGTGCCACTCCCTATGAGCTTATGGGGGCCAATTACATCCAAACTACCACATTATGGTTACAGATTTACACACATACATGTATGTACATATGCACATGTATATGTACAAGCTATTGAGTTCACTTAGTGTTGCTTTCATGTACATGTATTCAGAGCTGACCACTTCAGATTTGACAACCTTGGAGGGAATGGCTTCTCCCTCTCTGTAGCCACTGACCACCTGTAACTCTTCATTTAGAGTGGGATCATATGGCATTTTCTCTGTCCCTGTTGGCTTGTCAACTGGTATCATTATTCCAGTCTTGTTTAGGTAACCATATTATTAGGATTTCAAGGGTGCATTTCATTTCCCTTGCACCACTATTTAATAGCAGGTGTCCAGGCCTCTAGATCTTATAATCTTTTCATCTCCTCTTCTACAATTTTCCCTTAGCCTTAGATGGAGGGTTGTGTAGAAGATGTGTCAGTTGAGGTTGGGCACACCACAGTCACTTAGTCCCTACATAGTGACAAACTGTGGGTCTTTGAAACAGTCTCCATCTGTTGCAAAGAGAAAATTTTTTGATGAGGGGTAAGAGCTTCATTTATGTCCCTATTAAGAAAAATATTTTGAGTACTTAACTCTAATAAGGCTATTTCAGAATATGTCATATGTTAAGTATGTTATAAAATAAATAGAATGTAATTTGTAAAGAGTGAAATAAAGTTAAAATAAATTTTATTTTAAAAACACATTGCTAATTTTGGCATCTTCATCTATCATTAGCTTTTTAGATAAAGCCACAGCAACTGTTTAGAAACAGTTTCATATTTAATGTTTAATCTTTTTCTTTATTCTCATGAATTTAATACATGAACACAGTAAAATATGGTCATATTTACTTTCTATTTCCCCCTCCCACACATGCCCCTCCAAACTTCACATTTATTTAAAATTTTATATCTAGCCCACTAAGTCCAGTTAATGCTGCCCATATGCCCATGAGTGTGGGGCCGTTCACTATAGCATGAAAATCCTATTTATGAACACATCCTCAAAAAAGAATAATTTCCCTCTTTCCACCAATCACTAGTAGCTGAGTAAGAGTTGGGACCTGGAGATCATCTAGCCCATCAATGTCATAATTTTGTATGGCTTAATCTTGTGCTTATTATGTGCAGGTAACTCCAGCTGTTTTGAGTTTATGAGTGTGATGCCATCATGTCCAGAAGACATTTCATAGCACACATCCCCATCTTCTCCTTCTCACATTCTTTCTACCACCTGTTTGGCAATGTCCCCTGAGCTTTGGTTGGGATAGGGTGTGCTTTAAATGTCACATCGAGGGCTGAGCACTCAATCTCTTCTTCTTAGCTCTTTGACCAAGTATGTATCTCTGCATTGACTTCTGTGCATGGAAAACGCCTCTCACCAACCTTGAGAGCAGGCTAGGTCTTCTTTAAACATAAACATTGAGAGACACATTGACACCCTGATCATTTAGCACATTAACAATAGTAGGTTCTATGATAGGGCCCATCCCCTCCCCAGCCATGGGCTTTGGGCCAGAATTTCTGTACATGTATTTTGCCTAGCAGGTTGGTATTGCAGTATGCAGAGTCCAGCTCTGGGTAAGAGTATCAATGTGTTTCATCCCCCAGTAGCTTGCATTGTAGTTGGAAGTTTTCCTGTGCCCTGGCTAGCCAGCAGTCAGGACAAATCTCTCCCACTTGCATTCCCCAAGTAAGCACACAGAGGCTTATATTAATTATAACTGCTTGGCCATTAGCTCAGGCTTATTACTGACTAGCTCTTATACTTATTTTAACCCATAGTTCTTATTTATGTTTAGCCATGTGGCTTGGTACCTTTTCTCAGTTCTGCCTTTGTAATCTTGCTTCCTCTGTGTCTGGCTGGTGACTCTTGACTCTGCCCTTCCTCTTCCCAGAATTCCTTTAGTCTGCTCTCCCTGCTTATATTCCTGCCTGGCTACTGGCCAATCAGTGTTTTATTAAACCAGTGTACAAAAGCATTATCCTACAGCATTTCCCCTTTTCTGTCTAAACAAAAAGGAAAGTTTTAGTAAAATCACATATAATAGATTTTTGGAAGTTGCTTACAATGCTCTTCCTGTTTACTTAGGTAATATTATATCCTTCTGAGGTCTTTGATGTAATTGAAGATTAGGTTGTTATATTATAATTATGGTTTTCCTTGATTATGAGAAAACACAAGGTAGATATGAAACCTTAGATTCACAAATACAGGATAGATAGGCTATCTTCTTTAATTTTGCCAAATACAAATAGACTGGATATTGTATTCTTGCTTGATAACTGTTTTGCTATATGTAATTTTACTAAGTTGAAGTTAAAACCTTCCTTTTGAATAGAAAGAAAACGGGAAATGATGGGCGATGCTGTTCTATATGCTGTGAATATGTGTTGCTCTGATTGATTGATAAATAAAGCTGTTTGGCCAATGGTGAGGCAGAATAGGGTTAGATGGGACATTCTAACTGGAGAGATAGGAGAGAAGAAAAGAAAGCAGAGAGGATGCTGTTGGCCACTGTCAGAAGAAGCAAGATGTAAAGTACCAGGTAAGCCACAAGCCACATGGCAAAGTATAGATTTATAGAAATAGGTTAATTTAAGATGTAAGGGCTAGCTAGCAAAAAGCTTGCCATGGCCATAGTTTAAAAATAATATAAGCCTCTGTGTGTTTATTTGTGTCTGAGCGACTGTGGGACCACAGGCCTTGGGAGCCGGGCAGGACCAGGAAAACATTCAGCTACACTGCATGGCACCTTCTAGTCCTATGAAAGCTGGCAAGTAGGAAGAAAATTTTCTAGGGCAAATAGCTTCTTAGCATTTTAAGGTTTCTGGCTAACTTCTCAAACAATCTGATTAACCTGTAATTACTTTTATCTTCAGGTAATCAAACAGCTTCCACACAGGTATATGACTGCTGGCTCTGCTATTCGTCTTCTGTGTCTATCTCACTGTGTTACTTTCAATCTTAGATTCTTCTAAAGGAATGCTTTCTTAAAGTATAGGTTTTGAGATTATAATATAGTCACATAATCTTCCACCTTCTTCCTTCCTTCCTCTAATCCTGCTCTTTGTCATTCAAATTCATGGCATCTAAAGGAATGTTTTTGAGGTTCTGGTTCTTTTTGTGGAGTTTATTTCATTGGAACCTTAGAATATAATCCAAATGACTACTTAATTGACATATGTGACTAGAGGTTATCATGTTAAACAACAAATTGCTTATCCCAGAAACAATTTGTGACTTTAGAATACATAGCATAAATGATG
The DNA here is from genome assembly GCF_049852395.1 of Peromyscus maniculatus bairdii. Classification (NCBI taxonomy): domain Eukaryota; kingdom Metazoa; phylum Chordata; class Mammalia; order Rodentia; family Cricetidae; genus Peromyscus; species Peromyscus maniculatus. The sequence goes on from NC_134857.1 coordinate 113,560,507, forward strand.
GTATATTTATCAATAAATATAATAAGTATTGATGAGTGTATCTATGCACACAAGGAAAGTAATAGACTTTTGACTGTAAAATTATAGCAAACTAAATTAACCTTAGTCTTTTACTGCAAGTGTGTTTATAATGTAAATTAAAAGGTTTTTAAATGTATTGGTGAGCTATCAGGAAAATAAAGAAATCTCCAAGAATTCTCTCAATAAAGTTAAATATCAACTGTTGTTGTTTCCCAAAGACTTAGCTAAAACATACAGGTGATCAAATGTTGAGTGCAATAAATGGGAAATGATATGCTGGCCACATTCTAGCTTCACAAAGGGTAATATAAGTTGAATGTAGTGATTTATAACAGAATTCCAAGCATTAGGAGGCAGACACAGATAGTACTTCAGTGTGAGACTTGTCTAATCTGTACAGTGAGGCCATCCTTAAAAGATCAGTGCATGTTTGTAGGAGATCATATGTAGCAATAATAATTTTAGGCACTTAAGTCAAAAGAAGTGTTAATAATGAAGGTAGTTTTCCATTTCTCTCTGGATGTGCTGACTCCTACATTCTCCCCAAATGTGGGGAAGTCAACTGCATGTTGTTTGTAGTACTAGAGTACTATGTTTATACTCTCTCCTAAAATAATAAAATGATTAGGTTTCAAAAATAAAGACAATCTGAAAAAGTGACACATTTATGTCATTGCACATGGAAAAATTGATCTGGTGAACTTCTAGAAACTTTACCCCATTGACTAGCATTCATGGTGCAAGAATGTACTCTACACTACTGGAGGAGAAAAGCAATGATCAATAATCCAATAACCACCCAGATGCAAATTCTATGGACTATAATATTGACATGCCTTCAAGATATACCTACTGATATAATAGTGTAATCTATATATTATAGGAGTAATCAATCGATTTTTACTTGAATTTAAGGTCCACTCCATGAAATGGAACTCATATCTGACACTGTTACAGGGGACAAGAATCTGAGACTAGACAAGTCATGGGCCCTAAAGAAAAACTTAATATTAGATTCTGATAAATAAATATAATAACAAAACATTTCCTAAATGATATATTGCCATACCCATAGATCTGTGCCCCACTCAGCTCAATCCTCATCAGAGAAACTTCTTCTTACAGTAGATGGTAACTAGCCTAGATGCTTACAATTAGATAAAGTACTAGTTGTACCTTATCTGTTTTCCAGACTCAAAAGGGCTCATGCCGTATTAACTCACAAAGACTGTGATAGCATGCACAAGAATTACACAAATCAAGCCAGACAAAATCCCAATACAGAGAAAAGAAAGGGGCACAAAGTCCCACCTCTAGCCAAGAAGCTATTTGCAATTGATATCTGATTAGAGCCGGGAAATTAGTTTTCTTCAATGGAGTGACACTGGTTATATCAACAATACTCCAAGCTCTCCACTTGTGTGTTTATCTGTAGATAGAGTTTTCCTGCCTTGCCCACAGTCAGTACAAATCTCTGTCACCCGCCAGTCCCACAGCTGCTCAGACCCAACCAAGTAAACACAGAGACTTATATTATTTACAAACTGTATGGCCATGGCAGGCTTCTTGCTAACTGTTCTTATAGCTTAAATTAATCCATTTTCATAAATCTATACCTTGCCATGTGGCTTGTGGCTTACTGGCATCTTCACATGCTGCTTGTTATGGCAGTGGCTGGCAGTGACTCCTTCCGCCTTCCTGTTTTTTCTTTTCTCCTCTCTGTTAGTCCCGCCTATACTTCCTGCCTAACCACTGGCCAATCAGTGTTTTATTTATTGAACAATCAGAGCAATTTGACATACAGACCATCCCACATTTATCTGTGTGTGAATGCTCTTTTTTCTCTCTTTCTCTCTTCCTCTTTTTTTTTTTTTTTTTTTTTTTTTACAAGAAAGAGTATAAAGTTAGGTGGCAAGGACCTGGAAGGAGTTGAAAGCGGGGAAAGAATATGATTAAAATAAATTATATTAAAACAAATGAAGGCAATCACTGGATAATGATTAAACTTGCACTCCCGAGATTGTACAACTATCCCAAATCTGTATATACCTGATGGTTATTTCATCTCAAATATATCAGACAAATGAGAGACATATACAGGGAAAATCAAGTCTTGTGTCAGAAGAGATCAGACACCTTTCACAGTAGGTGATAGTGTTTAATCTAAATAGCTGGACAAGACTTTTGAGTAAGCTGATAAAGAATTCTATACTCAATAATTATAGAATACCAACTTTCAAGTGCTATAAAATACATAGATTTTAAAGGACACATTTTATAGACAAAGGGACAATAGATATTGAAATTAAGTTTGAAGCTAAAAGATCTCTTAACCATTTGGGAGAAATGATTGTTTGAATGAAAATGGTCCCCACAGACTCATAGGGAAGGGCACCATTTGAAAGAATTAGGATATGTGGCCCTGTTTGAGCAAGTGTAGCCTTATTGGAGGAAATGTGTTCCTGGGGGTAGGCTTTGGGGTTTCAAATGCTCAAGCCAGGCTCTCGAGATATCTCTCTCTCTCTCTCTCTCTCTCTCTCTCTCTCTCTCTCTCTCTCTCTCTCTCTCTCTCTCTTTCTTTCTCTTTCTCTCTCTTTCTCTCTCTCTCCTGCTTACAGGTCCAGATGTAGGACTCTTGGTCCCTTTTCCAGAACCATGTCTGCCTGTATCATTCTTCCCACCATGATGATAATGGTTTAAACCTCTGAAACTGAAAGTCAGCCCCAATTAAATATTTTCCTTTGTAAGAGTTTCCATGGACATGGTGTCTCTTCATAGCAATAGAACACTGACTAAGACATGCATACATCCAAGAAATCATCATATTGAAGCAAAAAAGAACTTAATACTAAATACCACTTGTGAGAAAAACATTTGAAGATCTTTTTATTTTATTTTTTTATAAAAATAAAAAATGAAAATATTTTTAAAAAATACAATTTTCTTAAAATACCACAAGATAGAATGCAAATAAGGAAAATATAAATGTATCTACCCAATGTTTAATTTCTCTACTTTTTCTTGTTTTAGCAGTCACTAGAACCTACTTTAGGGCATGTAATCAATGAAAAAAAGTCAACCATAGCTAATGGAAGTCACAACCCAAAGGAGAAAATGTAAGTGGTGACAAAGCACATCTGAGTTTTTACTGTTTGTTGGGGGGACAAGAGTCCACCTGAAGACTCAGTAATGTTTGTAGAAGGTGAGTTACATTTCTATCCATGAAGAAAACAGCTCTCAAATCTTCAAGAGCTGTATTCCCCTACCATCTTCCTCTAATTTATTTAATACTAATTTTAACTAACAATGCAAGTAGAGGCAAAATGGATAATTATTAGTGTTTATGTTAGTTTTTTACTGTTTTGTGATTCTTTTCTGTTCATCTTGTCTCACTTTCAATCTAACTCACTAATATCATGTTGACTGCTTACTAGAAAGAAAACAATACTCCTGTGGAGAATGAAAATGAACATTGATTAATTCCTGCCTTTAGGATCTCTGAATCTACTGGGAGAGAACTATTGTTCATTTGTTTAACAGAGATTAGTAACATAAAAGCAAAAATTAAATGATGCATAAGAGATTGTTTTTCTCTTTCTTCTCCTCCCTCCTCTCCTCTCCTCTCCTCTCCTCTCCTCCCCTCTCCTCTCCTCTCCTCTCCTCTCCTCCCCTCTCCTCCCCTCCCCTCCGCTCCCCTCCCCTCCCCTCCCCTCCGCTCCCCTCCCCTCCCCTCCCCTCCGCTCCCCTCCCCTCCCCTCCCCTCCCCTCCCCCCTTCCTTTCCCTTCCCTTCTTTTTTGAGTCTCACTAGGGCCTATGCAGCCCTGCCTGGCCTTGAATTTGCAATCGTCATACTTCAGACTTCCAGGAGCTGGAATAGGAAGTGTGCATCAATATTCCTAGAAAAACACTGATTAATTTTATAGAGATGATATACCGTAATGGTAAAATTTAAATTAGGGCCTGTCTTTGAAAGAATTGAAGATTTTCAATCAGAGGTTTGGAGACAGAGGAGAAGGGAAAAAAATAGATGAAATGAAGCAGAGTCTGAGAAAATACAGGTGTGAAACAACTAGCACTCAGTTGGCTTGAGTAGGTTGAGAGGCTTGACTGAGGGCTGAAACAAAAAAGGCCTCTGTCTGCCCATAACAGAGCACAGCCACATACTGCTGTCCTGGATAAACATTGGCCACAGTCTCAAAGTACTTTGCCATCTTTCTCCCTAGTAACCCAAAGAGGGGAAATGAAACCGATGGGCCTTGTGGATTGAACAACATTTTAGAGTTGTTTTTGCTCATCCTCTAAAGTGAATTGATGCTTTTTTGTAGATTGAAATTATGGAAGGAAAGGTCCAATGAAGTAAAAGTCAGTGGGATATGAGTAAACACACTGATTCTGCACTTACAAGCATTATTAAGAGCTAAGATGAGCAATGAAAATGATAATAAACATGAAGAATGCAGATTAGATGGATAAAAATACCAGAAATCATATCAAAATTGACTCAAGAAGAACCCTAATGTGTGTAGAAATTAAGCCAGTATTTTAAAATCTTCTCACCAAGCAAATACCAAGTCCAAATGATTTTTACATGAGTTCCACCAAATGTTCAAGATTCAAATACATGAACATTCAAATACATTAAAAAATTCTTAAGAAAGCCGAAAATGGCAAGACACTTCATTTTAGGACCACATATTATAAAATTATGAGTATGCTATATGCAACATATATATCATTTAATGTTTTTTTTACATATATGCATGCTTCATGGAGCTCAAACCAGAGAAAGAATAGTATAGAAAAATACAGAGCTAACTCTTTCATGAATATAGATGTTTGAACCAATCATTATCACACATATAAATGTATGAATTTTGTAAGTATAAAACAAATTCAAAAATTTCTGAGACAGTGTCTCACTACATAGCCCTAGCTGGCCTAAAACTCGGTATGTAGATCAGGCTGGCCTGAAACACACAGTGATCCTTTTGGAATTACAGACAGTAGACTTGAACATCCAGATATCTCTGGTAGGAAGGCAAGGAGATGCAATCTGAGGGTGTTTGGAAGAGATCATTATTATAAGTAATACCTTTATATTCAGTTTGATGGTAACTTTAAAGTTGTCCTTGTGGCATTGAATACACTTGAAGTTTCAAAAGACGTTTGAAATAGGCAGTCCTTGTTTCTTGTTTTACTCATGAACAAATGAGGCTGAGAGTTTCTGATGCCTTATATGAAGAGAGCAACACTATCAACTTACACTTAGAGTTAGTGGGAGACTGGAGACCTGAGGAGCAAAGGTTCTAGCCAGTGAGTGCTTCTAGTTGAGTATGTACTGAAATTACTTGAGAAGAACTATCAAGAATCTCCAGCTGTTCCTAAGACAAAGTAGGTACAGTATCTAAGAGCAGAACCCATGTACAATACTTTTGAAAAATTTTCACATGGTTATTATGCATCAATAAAGCTGAGAAACATCATGTAAGCTCTAGATTCCTATGAAAATATTCTGGGAGAGCTTTCAAAGTTACTGCTGCATGGTTCTTAGCAAGAAAGGATACGTTTTTGTTGTTGCTGTTCTTGTTTTGTTTTGTTTGGTTGTTTTTGGCCTTGGATGAGAACCAGTTATTAGGACTTTTGAAAATTCCCAATATTAAATGGGCAGCTGGGATTGAGGACCCATGAGCATAAGTAGTGGTCTGGCTCCAAGGGCTCAGCTGAGGCTGGAAAACCACAAGTTTGCTTTAATGACAGCTTTCACAAAGGCACAATCCATGAGTTGATCTCAGAAGTCCTGACAGACTTGGAAAAGATGGATGGAAGGATTCATCAGAGCTCTTCTCTTTGAAGGAAAACAGAGAGATTGGTGTCTATGGGCCAAAGAAGATTTAGAGGGTGGGTGATGACTGTTAAACTGAAAAGAAATATGATAAAGAAGCAAGAATGGGGTCCCAGATGATGAACAAGAAACTGCAAGGAAGAGCTGGTAATCATTTTGGAGCATAATTCTAAGATAGATTAGTTTAAAATGTTGTCTTTGTTGTTTACTGGTACAGGCTGATACTGTTGTCATTAGTAAAATGACAATGAATGAATAGATACTAGAGACATTTATGCTAGGTAGCATGGTATTTCAGGGTAAAGAGCAGGTCTCAAATATTACATTTCTGATATGCATTGGAAGTGCCTTTGAGGTTCTGACACATACTTGATTCTCATGTTGTTTTAAGATGTTGACTTTCATAATGGCAACTCACAGAACTCTCCCAGGCTTCAGGTCTCTCAGGAAAGGTCTCAGTGTGACTTCATGAGAGATGCTACCCTGGGCCAAATGTCCTCACTGTTTACTCTGAAACTGAGCTTTCTTTGGGAGTTTTTCACCTTGATGGGCTGCTCTTGCTGTGTCTGGCTTTTGGGGATACGGTATTGTCTTGTTTACACTTTGGATTGTATGATGACACTCCTTTCCATCAAAGGTTAATAAACCAGCCAGCACCTTCAGATAATAAATGACAGACAAGAACTGCAGAAAAGTCAAGACTGTGAGAATAGTGGCATCCCCGAAGCCCATGCTTCTGGCTCTGTAACAATTTAATATGAAAACTTGCATGGAGCCTGATTCCCTTTCTTTCCAAAGCTTATTGGATACATTTAACTTTATTTCCTGCTATATGGAGGATTTTTTAGGGTACTTGTACCCTATTAAAACAAATCTAAGTATTAAATGCACCCTGTCATGTTTGATTTCATTTTTCATAAAGTTAAAGCAGTAGTGAGAGGTGCTCGACTTGGAGTAGCTCATTCTATTGCACAGATACTGGCAGGTGGTTTTGTCCTCTATTGACCAAAAATGCATGTTTATTTGTAATATATAATAAATTATTCAGTCAGGTTTTTTTTGGTTGCCATGAAAAAAAATCTTCCCTACACGAACAGCTTCAAATGAGGAAAGATTTAATTTGGCTTGAAGTTTTATAAGTTTTTGGACCTGTTGAGTCCTGCCCTGTGTGGTAAGGCCAAGCATCATATTGGAAAGGCATGATGGAACAAAGATGATTGTCTCATTGGAATCACAAAGATACACAGGAAAGGACCAATGATAAGACAAACCCTTCACTGCCTAAGTATAATGACATAACTTCCTTAGAAGGTCCTATCGAGCCATGGGTAATTTAGCATGAACCGAGGATCAGCCCATTAATGAAGTTGGTGCCTATAAGACAGAATCATTTCCCAATAGCACACCAGGTAGGCACTAAACCTTCATTGCAGAAATCTTGTTTCGGGTGAATAATTAACGTTAAAGCCATGCCATCTAACCCTGGCATCCAAAATGCTCATGCCTTCTCTTAATTCAAAATGCACATAGTCCATCTCCAAGAGGCTCCATATCTTAACATTCTATAGTTTCTCAAAAGTCCAAATCTGATATATTCATTGAGATTTTAGCTATGAGTCCATATAAACAATAGAAACTAGTTAAATAGTTTTAATATGACGGCTAAACATTCCCATTTCAAAACGGAGGAATAGAAAAAAAAAATCCAACTAACCAGAAAAAAGCAATACCAAAACCTAGTAGGTCAAACATTAAATTCTAGATTCATGCTTAATATCTGGTAAGTATGTTATGTGCTCCAAAGGTTTTGTACAACCTTGCACTGGTGGCCTTACCAGCTGTACCCATATTACCTCTACCCTGGGCTGACTTCGCTCATTGTCTGTAGTTTTTATCAGCAGAAATTCACTCCCTGAAGGTTCTGCTGTGGTTCAGCCTTTACTCTTACACTTTAGGGCATCACACAGGATTGTGACCCACTACCCATTGTCTACACCTCCACCCTTTTGGAACCCACAGGGAAGATTCCATGATAACACAACTCTTGCCATCTGCATTCCTGCAAAAACAGCATCATCTGGATGACAAAAAGTCTACTTTCACAGCATCTGGGTCCCAATGTGTCCTCGGAGCCTGTATAGAAGAACATGGAAAAACACTGCCCTAAAAGGCCATGTAAGTACAGGCTTCCCCTGAGATCTCTTCTCCAAGCAAAGTCTTTCAAATGAATTTCCTCCCTTATAATCTAGCCTGCAATGGGCAGCATCAGGTGAATTTCTGGAAGGCCCCAAAGACACCTTTCCTCCTGTCTCAGGAATAACACCTGCTACGTTTTGCTTCTCTCTTCAGCAACTACACCTTGCTCTGTCCCAGCGTTAAGTAGGATCATTTTCTGGACAAACTGTAGAATTTTTTGATTACTTCTGTACTGCCTTTTGCTGTAGATTCTCACTGTAAATATGGCCCAACCAGCCATTATCACCAAAGCAGTGGGCTAAATTCTGTTCTGTCTTAACATTTCTTCTATTACATTAGAGTTTATCCCTTTTAATTTACCTCTTTCCAAAGTCTTAGAGCATAGACAAAATGCAGGCCAGTCATTTGCCATGATATAATATGATAGGCCTTTAGTCCAATTCCCAGTAGTCCTTATTTCCATCTGAAACCTCATGAATACAGTCAGTACTGCCTGCATGCCTGTCAGCAGGATGATCATCTGTGCTACCACAAGAATTATTTATTGGGTTTTTCTTGCAGAAATTTAGGCTTTCTCTAGCCTGCATTTCCAAATCTTTTCAAATTCTTCCCATAAACTAACTCCAAGTGCTTCTGAATACCATTGTTTGTGTATACAGTATATAGTTACATCAATGTTCCTATTTCTCATACCAATTTCCTGTGTTAATCTTTTGTTACTATGGAAAACACAAGACATGCAATTATGTACTCCAAATCAGACATAATCAACTCAAAAGGAGAACATTTCCTTTGGGTCATATTTTAGAGGCTTCAGTCCACAGAAACTGGGTGGTCTTGCTTTTGGTGCTATACATGGTATGACTAGACATTGTAATGGAAGGCCATGGAAGATGGAACTCCTCTCCATGTAAAGCAGAGAGACAGAGAGGAAAGGGCCAGATACAGGCTATGCTTGTGAGAGGCATGTGCTTATGACTTACTTTCTCTGTTGATACCATCTTCTAATATGCTATTCAGTAAGAACTCAATTATGGAATAACTCTCTGATAAAGTTGGCAGCCTCATCATCCAGTAACCTCTCTACAGTGTCACTTGGGATCAAGGCTTCAACATATGAGCTTTTCTAGGAATTTATATTTAAGTCTGGAAATTATTTAACTCAAATGTATTAGCATTCATGGGTAATATTTGTATGATAATATACCAAACACAGTTCTAGGTACTTAAGATGCATTATGTAATCTCTTAATAACCCTTTATTGGACAGATGAAACACCAAGGTAGATAATTTGCCTATGAAAACAGAATTGATCCTTGTCTGTATTTGAGTTGTGATTTTAAAACTAAAGTATCTGTTGGATAAAATGACCAAGTAAAAGGCTACTGCATCCTTTTTAAAACCCAAAAATATGAGATTTCAAAACTATGAAAGAATATTGGGATTCCTGAATTAACAGAAAAGCCACCAAGAAATCCCCAAGGGGACAGAAAATAAGTTTATTTAGTGTGGAGTTAGAAGAAATCAGTCTAGAATGAAGGAAAGTAGAGTACCATGGATGGTAACAGGTTAGGGTGTGACTCTTTCATTCTTTTTCTTACAATTCTCTGTGATATTTCCCCTTATCATCATCACTGTGAAGCACATAGTATGTTTCTTTACAGTGCAGTACAGTTTGGGAGAGAAAAACAAAACTGGTCAGACAGATTACCTAGTAGATATTCTCTTTTCCTAAGTAGCTCCTTCACATTTAATAGGTCAGGAACCTGCAGAACACATTTAAGAAGGTGACACTTGGGAAGAGATGTGCCAAGTGGAGGTTCAGGTGTGTGTGTGTGTGTGTGTGTGTGTGTGTGTGTGTGTGTGTGTGTGTGTGAACTGTGCAGAAATGACAGTTGTGTAATTTAGATTTAACATGAGAGGCTCCTCATTTTGATATACAGTTACCTTGATGCAATTTTACACAGCCTTAACTTGTGAAGGGAAGAAAACCTATGATTGAGGTCTTCAAAGATTCTTAGAACTATAGACTCATAGTAGATAATATCACAAAATTTAAAGAATACAACACAAAATCAAATTAAAAAGCTAAGATCAAGGCAAATTATGAACTCAATAGCATCATTACATATTACCAAACATGAAAGTGTGGATATTGGACATGCTAGAAAAAGAAATCAAGTGTAGATACTATGACCTAAAACATAATAGCCCAAATATGAAAAATGACTTAGAAGAATGAGGATCTAAATAAAAAATTAGTGGTAAAATGGAAGTCAGGTAGTCATTAAGCAAGGAAACAGGACTAATTTAAGAAAAGAAAACTATAAAATCTGAACAGAAATTAAGCAGTAAAAGTTAAAATAGATAAAAATAAGGTAAAAATTTTAAATGCCTAAGAGCAATATAGAAAGGAGGAAATCAGAATGTGAGAAGATGTATGGCTAAAGATTCAAAGAAAATATAGATACACAACTATCTTAATAAGTGATATTAAGATATTATTAAAATAAATGTAACATACATAAAATAACTTAAATAATTTAAAATAGTTGAAGATTAAAATTGGAATAAATAATTTTGTGACAAAATAAACTTTGAAATAATTAAGAGGAAAATCAAAGGCATACAGCAAACAGAAACCATGGAATGGCAATATCATTTTAATATTCAGTAACTACAACAAATAAAAAGCACTTAATAAATCAAATGATTCCCATATTCAATAAAATATAGTCAAAATCAAAACATTCATGAAATATAAAACTATAGAGAAATTCTTAAATACTAAGAAATCCAAGAACAAATGAGAACAAATTTTATTATTAGGCAAAAGAGAACTCAAGGCAAACAAAAGAACAAAATATTGATAAAAATGCAGAAATAAGAATAATGAATGTCTTGACATGCATGTACCCAACAATATATCCTTCCAATATGAAAGAACTTGAAATTGTATAAAATACTAATATGTACAAATGGATTGGATAAACTATTACATACAAACAGAGTAGATAAATGAAACCTTGTCACTGGCTGATTTTACACAACACTCAGAGAAATTGGTAGGTCAAATAAATACAAATTAATCCAATGTTTAGAAGATAAACATAACAGAACTGAACATCTAAAATCAGTGTGCAATCAGGGCAGAGTCCTAATTAGCTTTTGACACTTGACTTTGGTATATTTTAAGCTGCACCACTTCCCTATTTCCTTCTGTTTACCTCCAGTGAACTCAAAAAGATGGTTAGGTGTTGCCTTCTGTTTTGGCAGTTAGTGGAAGGTCCATGACACCCAAGCCTTGGCCAACTACTGTAGAGGAAATTCTTCTCCTGAGAGCCCTCTAGCCAGTGCACAAGTCAAGCAGGTCTCACTTCTCAGCTCCTGTTTTGTGATCAATAACTCTTATATCCCTTAGTCTCATCATCTGCAAATTAATGGTTTATAGGGGTTGGGGTCTTCTAAACACCCCTGTGAACCCTATAAATAAGCACAATAATCAAGGCAAACAAAATTCACAGAAATTAATTGCATACTTAGCTATAAAGAAAGTCTCAGGGAATTCCAAAAGCACTGCATTATACAGGTTAAAGTGACTTATGTGACTGCGTAAATTTAAGCATAGAGTAGATGGTAGCAAGGATTTTTCTATATATGTGGATGCTAATAAATATACCATTAATTAATTTGGGATTAAGCAATATTATGAAGGAGATGCTTAGATATAAATAACCTTGAAATTCAACTTATCAAATTCATCAAACCAGGATAGATATAGTTAGAGAAACATTGACAGTTTCAATATACTTACAAGGACAGTAGGAGCAAATGAGAGATGAGATTAACACATTAACCCGAGAGAAGAGAAATATACACAGGAACAATGTAAAATTAAACCACAATGAAGGAGAGCAAAATTAGAAAATACTAACTAAACAAAAATTTGCATTTCTGAAAACAAAACAAAACAGACATGAGTAATCTCTGGCAAAACTGAGTGAGAAATTAAAAAGAGGTTAGAAATAAAATTTATAAAAAGCAAGAAAGGTGCCATAATTAACAAACTAATAAAGAAAGATGAACAGCTGTAAGCAATATTTGAAAACAAGGCAATGATGCAAAAACAGGCTCTGTAGATTTGTATGAGTGTAGAGAGGAAGAAAATGTGAACGATTTTAAGACTGTTATCAAGTAGAATCTCAGTCAGGTCTATCCCCTATAAAGTACAAGAGTTGGAAAGTTCAACCAAAATTCCATGATATACATTACCCCTCTTCCTTTAAAGTTTTTCTATGAAATAGAAAAGAGTCAAATCTGATTCACTTATACCATTGGGCAAGTACAGACTTGATTCCACAGTTGGATGACTAAAGTTATTGGATATAAAATCAATTTATAAAAACTAAATATCACTGGGTGGTGGTGGTACACACCTTTAATCACAGCACTTAGGAGGCAGAGGCAGGAGGATCTCTGAGTTTGAGGATAGTCTGGTCTACAAAACAGCTACAAAGAGAGAAACCGTGTCTTGAAAAACAAAACAAACAAAATTGAAACATCTTTCTGTATCTCACAGCAACTGACTCCAATATGAATTGGGAAATACAAGAACAATCACAGCCAACAACAATAAAACTCAAGAACATACAGAAATTAATAAAGAACACCTGAGAGTTTCATGGATAAAAAGAATCAGGTCTATTAAATATTACAAAATACTCTGAAATAAAATCGCAAGTCATGTTCAGGATTGAATGAGACATTCAGCTATAACATAACTGAAGATTTTTTCACTCAGGATAGACAAAATTAATTGAGGGTGATAAATGGAAGAGGAGGTCTACAATGTAAAATATCACAAAATATTAATATCTGGAGTATAAAAGGAACATCAGTAGAAACCAGACAGAGAGATCAACAGAAAAGTCAACATTTTGGAAGGAAATTCTGGATGAATTATATGATGGTGACATGCTGCTATGATACTGTCTTTATTTCAACTCTTTCCACATGAAATCTCTCCCCTTCTACAAAATGTGACAGCAATTGAAAATTAAATGATTAAACCATTGACTAGGTCAGATTCCTCATGATATAGTTGTCTCTGGGATCACCCTCCCAGACCCCTGGGGATGCCTTAATAATATAATAATAATAGAGCACAAAGAATAAGACTGCTAGGCATATGTAGAAAAAAATCATTCAAATTTACACCAAATAATTTAATTTTTAAAATATGATTTTTAATTGAGATAGGATTATATCATTTTCCCCTTTTCTTCCCCGCTTCCAGGCCTTCCCATGTACCCACTTCCACCCTCAAGTTGATAGCCTCTTTCTTCTTATTATGTTACATATATGTATGCATGCATGCATGTACATATGTATATATGTATGTATATATGTATGTATGTATGCATGTACATATGTATGTATGTATGCATGTACATATGTATGTATGTATGTATGTATGTATATGCACAAATTTATAAATACAACCTGCTGAGCCTGGTTTGTTGTTTGTGTATATATGTCTTCAAGACTGACCACTATGTATTCAACAACCATGATGTGACTCATCCCTATAAGAGGCTAATTCTTCTCTTGGCAGTCAATTGATTCTTTGCCTAGGGGTGGAACCCCCTGAGTTTTCCCCCTTTCATGCTGGCATGTTATTACCATTATTCAGGTGTTGATTTTGCAGCTATTTCTAAGAATGTTTCACAGCAGACTTCCTGCTATTCTGGCTCTTACAGTCTTTCTGCCCCTTCTTCCTCCATGTTCCCTGGGCTACAGAGGCAGGGGCTTTAATGTAGGTGTATCCATTGTGCCTGAGCTCTAAATGAGCAATTGGTTTCTGCACTGTGTCTGCTTAGTTAGGGTTTCTATCGCTGTGAAGAGACACCATGACCACAGCAAATCTTATAAAGAAAACGTTTAGTTGAGGGTGGCTCGCTTTCAGTTTTCAGAGGTTTAGTCCATTATGATCATGAAGGGGAGCATGGTGACATGCAGGCAGATATGGTGCTGGAGCTGAGTCCTAGATCCTATAGGCAACAGGAAGTCAACTGACTATCACACTAAGGGAAGCTTGAGAAAAAGAGACATCAAATCCCCCTCCCTGCCTGTGACAAACTTCCTCCAACAAGGCCACACCCCTAATAGTGCCTCTCCCTTTGGGAGCCATTTTCTTTCAAACCACCACAGTGTCCAAATTGTAGTTTTACAGGACAGCCTGAATTTGCTGTAAAGAACGGCTTCTTTGATGAGGGGTGAGCGCTGCACTTATCCAGGAAAGCTGGCTCGTGCATGACATCACCTTATTTAACTTTTTTCAAATACTCACCACATGTAGACTTGTTTGTTTCTGTGACAACCATGTCTTATATGTACAACAGAACACACTATGAATTCCAGAAGGCAGGGATCCATGTTCCACTGCCTACCCCATGGAAGATGCTTAATAAACATGGATAAATAATTATTTGAATACAGTTGAAAACTTCAGTAAAAAATATGTTTGTGTTTGCGGTTACTATAACAGTGGGCTAAACCTTTACCTGGGGCATAACTCTTCCTGGCAAACTGACCTTTTCAGTAAATATTCATTTAAAATGTATTTTAGTTAGAAAATGTAGTTTATGCTTCCTGAGCTTTGTATTATTTATTGCTGTATCTTCAACACTTAAAAGAGGTTTTTGTGTGCAGCTGAGCATTAGATAAATTGTTTTGAATAGGAGGTAAGTCATCAATGACAGCCTGGCTCTCTACTAGAAAATAAGTTTTTAGTGACCTCAACTGAGTTAGATTTCTTTCTCCTGTCCTCACTTCTGTTTCCCATCCTTTAGAGTAATGTCTAACTTCACAGATAAGTCTCACAGGTGTGCTGTTTAGGTTTTTTTTTTTTTAAACTTCACATAAGCTGAGTCATCTGATAAGAGGGAACTTCAACTGAGAAAATTTCACTTTCAGACTGACCTGATGATAAGTCTGTGGGGGGCATTTTTTCCACTGATGATTATTGCAGAAGAGCCCAGCCTGCTGTGGTCAGTAGCATTCCTGTGCAGATAGCCTTGGGGTGTATAACAAACTGAACAAGCCAGTAAGTACTATTCCTCCCTGATCTCTACGTCAGTTACTGCCTACAGGTTCCTGCTTTGAGTCCCTGCTCGGACTTACCTTCATAATGGGATATGGCTTTTGATCTAAGTATTTTGTTAAAGCAATAGAATACAAACTAAGACAAGGCAACTGTTGGTATAATGACTTTAACTCTTGCTCTGCCAATCTATGTGTTTTGTCAAGTTGAACAATGAGATGTTCTCACATTTTTCATTCAGAAAAGAATAGTGACAGTTGCTTCCAGGCATAGGCATGAAGGTTAAGAATGATTAAATACACATACACACATGCATACTTGTGTGTGTGTGGGCACACACATACCCAACTACTTGATATGGTTTCTGTTCCAGGCATACAAAGAATACTTTATGAATGCTGGTTATTATCGATAATTGTATTTTATTAAATGACATTGCTAATGACTGCATCACAACACAGAGAACAGGGAAGTGGGATGCTACACCTGAACTCCTTTCCTAAACACAGTCTCTATGTCAACATGTGGATGCATTTCTATGCAAATATCTCTTGATTAAGATACAAAATATCAGCCAGTGACAATAAGCTTACAGGTTTAAGGATACTTCTTGTTTTGAACTTACTTATTTATGAATGATTAAATTAGAGAGCCAGATCTATATAAGGAACTGTGTTTCCTATAATCGTCTCCTCTCTGCTCAGCCCAGATTTCCCATCAAGAAAAACTCCCCTTTCCCATCAGGAGAGCCTGAGACAAGAGACTGCTTGCAAGTACTTTGTTTGGGGAGCTGATTTCATAAGCAAAGAGAGTGCATCTTTCTTGTACTTCCAAGCTGTGCTTATAGTAACATTTAGTGGATGTCTTTAAACTCTGTTCTGAACACCTTCTGAGCATGACTTTCTAAATTGCTAATGGAAGCTTGCCTCTCCCTAAGGTTCTTAAGTTAACAACAGAGTGGCTGATAGTACATTATCTCTTCTCCCTCTCCCCTCCCTCTCTCCCCTCCCTCTCTCTCTTCCTTCCTTCCCTTCCTTCCTTCCCTCCCTCCCTCCCTCCCTCCCTCCCTCCCTCCCTCCCTCCCTCCCTCCCTCCCTCTCTCTCTCTCTCTCTCTCTCTCTCTTTCTTTCTTTCTTTCTTTCTTTCTTTCTTTCTTTCTTTCTTTCTTTCTTTCTTGTTTCTCTTGGTAAACGTTGTTCCTTGGCAATTTCACACATGCATATAATACATTGTAGTTATTCTCTACCTGTCCCCTGCACCTTCTCTCCTTTCTCTTCCAACTTTATTAACCTCCTTTATTATGAATCTGTTTTCCACTTTCACAACATTTTGTTTTGTGTCCCACGAGTTTATCTAGGACCATCTTTGTGACCTGGTATTTAGAACTGTCTATTAGAACCTGATGGGCTCACCAATGGGTACATAACTAGTACTATGCCTCTCTGTCCCCCAGAACTGGTTGCTGCTAACAGTTCAGCAGCAGGTGGGGTGAGGCACTGTGAGACCTTTCACCATGCACAGTGACTGTTAAGCAGGCCTGACTTGAATGGGTCTAGTCCATTAGACATAGGGTTTGGGAGTTCAGATTTGTCATGACTGTTGTGCCTAGAAGGTGGCACTTAGAAAGCCTCTTCCTATCTTCTGGCCCTTCCATTCTGTCTACCTCCTTTTCCTATAACATTTCCTGAGTTTTCAGGTGTGGACAGATGTCTTGTTTATGATT